>NW_022166794.1:0-1360 GCF_008728515.1 Papio anubis | reverse complement strand
GAGACGGGGTTTCACTGTGTTAGCCAGGATGGTCTCGATCTCCTGACCTCATGATCCACCCGTCTCGGCCTCCCAAAGTGCTGGGATTCTAGGCTTGAGCCACCGCGCCCGGCCAATATTTTGTATTTTTAGTAGAGACAGTGTTTCACCGTGTTAGCCAGGATGGTCTCTATCTCCTGACCTCATCATCCACCCGCCTAGGCCTCCCAAAGTGCTGGGATTACCATAAAAGAGAATGAATGGTAGTGACACAACACTTGGTACAAAAATAAGCCCTGTATGAAAAGGATGCACACCTCACTAGCACAATTCATTTTCTCACCAATCCTTTTGTGAATATAAAGTCACACCCTACATAATTTATGACAATTGGCCTGATTCACATCATTTTATCATTTTTGTTATATAAAATAGTCAAAGTGTTATGTTACAAGAACTATTAACACTCTTTTTTTTTTTTTTTTTGGAGACAGAGTCTTGCTCTGTTGCCCAGGCTGGAGTGCAGTGGCCGGATCTCAGCTCACTGCAAGCTCCGCCTCCCGGGTTTACGCCATTCTCCTGCCTCAGCCTCCCAAGTAGCTGGGACTACGCACCCGGCCACTATAAACACTCTTAACGCACAGGCCCTCAATATTGATACATTTAGGGTTGAAATCTTCACCAATACAAAAAACTGCAAAAAATAAAACAAAACAAAACCAAAAACCAGATCACTTCCTATATGTTGTCACTGTTAAATGACAGAAAAAGAATCATGTAAGATGACCAAAGCCACTACCTAAAAAAATGTCAGGTTCAGCCAGGCATAGTGGCTTACGCCTGTTAATTCCAGCACTTTGGGAGACTGAGGAGGGCGGATCACTAGAGTTCAGGAGTTGAAGACCAACCTGGGCAACACAGTGAGACCCCCTTCTCTACAAATAATAAAAAAACTAGCTGGATGTGGCCAGCCGCAGTGGCCTATAATCCCAGTACTTCGGTAGGTCGAGGTGGATGGATCATGAGGTCAGGAATTTTGAGACCAGCCTGGCCAATATAGTGAAACTCCATCTCTATTAAAAATACAAAAATTGGCCGGGTGCGGTGGCTCAAGCCTGTAATCCCAGCACTTTGGGAGGCCGAGATGGGCGGATCACGAGGTCAGGAGATCGAGACCATCCTGGCTAACACGGTGAAACCCCGTCTCTACTAAAAAAAGAACACAAAAAACTAGCCGGGCGAGGTGGCGGGCGCCTATAGTCCCAGCTACTCGGGAGGCTGAGGCAGGAGAATGGCGTGAACCCGGGAGGCGGAGCTTGCAGTGAGCCTAGATCGCGCCACTGCACTCCAACCTGGGCAACAGAGCGAGACTCCATCTCAA
>NW_022166793.1:0-1360 GCF_008728515.1 Papio anubis | reverse complement strand
AGAGGCATACAAACCTTTTTCCTTATTGGAAGTGTAATAGTCCTTATTTTATAATCCTTAAAACTTACAGAAATAATGCAAGTTCATTATACTAAAAGTAGAAAAAAAAGCAGATAAGCAGACAGCAAAAAGCAGTTACCCCATAATCCATATTCCATTACCGAGAGACCACCAGGGACTACATTTTGGCAGTAACACTCATCCTTATGTTTTCACCTGTGCACAAATACATATATATCAGTTTTATTTATTTTATTTTATTTTATTTTTTGAGACGGAGTCTCACTCTGTCACCCAGGCTGGAGTGCAGTGGCCGGATCTCAGCTCACTGCAAGCTCCGCCTCCCGGGTTCACGCCATTCTCCTGCCTCAGCCTCCCGAGTAGCTGGGACTACAGGCGCCCGCCGCCACGCCCGGCTAAGTTTTTGTATTTTTAGTAGAGACGGGGTTTCACCGTGTTAGCCAGGATGGTCTCGATCTCCTGACCTCGTGATCCGCCCGTCTCGGCCTCCCAAAGTGCTGGGATTACAGGCTTGAGCCACCGCGCCCGGCCATATATATCAGTTTTAAAAGCAAATTAGCACTGTATTCGGTATTAAAATATCACCTAAAATGAACACAAAAGTTTTTAAATAACACGAGAAGGGAAGGAGTCATAGGGAATCCCAGTTAATGGATGTGCTGTAATTTACTAACCCAATTCCACGTAATTAGACATTTTGCTTGTGTCCTAACATTTGGACTACTTGTCTGACTTAACTATAGGATAAACTCCTAGGGTTGGAATTTTTTGTTCAAAGACTTCTGATGGAAACTTGAGCCACTGAGTCGTAATTGATTTTCATGGTTTTAAAAATACCCTAGTTTGCTGCTCTTCACATTTCCTAACTGGTGTCTTTCCAGCTGTCAATACCAATCTGATGTTTATTTCTCCCTCACTTACTGTCATGAGGAATGAGGCATTAGCTTCCCGTCCACTATCTACCACCACTTCTGTCGGTATCCCAGTGGATGACCCACAGCACCCTTGGAGCTCTCTGTTCTTTGACTCCACACCAACTCACAGACATACTGCAGACTAAAGCTTTGCCCATGTTTCGTGGCTCCCAACACTGTTTCTTATGCCTTGGAAATACCACCAACACAACAGCAGGTACAAACAGATACAAATGTTTGTGGTAATGTGTTGTATGACATAAGTGGCATTTCAATACGATAGGGGCGAAGTGGATTATCCAATTAATGTTGAGGGCAACTGAATAGCCAGTAATGAAACACGACTCAGATCCTTCTCTCAGTCGTATACACAGAAAACAAACCCAGGCTGACTGTATGTTTAGATATCAATAAATTAATGACTT
>NW_022166792.1:0-1360 GCF_008728515.1 Papio anubis | reverse complement strand
GGAGACTCAGTTCATCAAAAGGGAGGAGGGCAAATCAGGGACACTCACCTCTTAAGGAATAAAATAATTGCTGTAAAGAGAGCAGTTGAGGTTATTTTATCCAAAATAAAGTGATGTAGTTGTAGTTCTTCTAGAATTTGTAGGTATGGGAGTTAGGCAGTAACTCTTCACTCTGGGTACGGAATTAACTAAGATCTAGATTCACTCAAGTTACTAAAGTTGTATAAAACTATACTCTCTGACCCCCATTTTAATTGATTTGCACTGTAATTATTAACTAAATTAATATTTACTTTGCAAATCACTCACTAGGCTGACTCATGAAATATCAAAACACAGCACACAATCAGTCAATGTTAGCAAACCCAGTTGAACTGAATGTTTTATTTGGGAGAAAGGGTGCAAGACTCAGAGGTTATGGGTTCCATAGCATCTGCAGACACCATGACTTTGGTTAAGGTATTGAATTTCTGAGGCCCACCTTCCTCACCCCTAAAATAAGAGTACTTTTACCTTAGGCAAAAGTAATTGAGAGAATAAAGAGGAGTATGATGGGTGTGAAAATTCTATGTTAATTGTCAGAATCCCTGTAAACATGACTGATTAAACATTGTGTAACTGCATATTAATTTTTTTAATTTTAATTTTTGTGGATACATTGTAGGTACTTATATTATGGGGTACATTTGATGTTTTGATACAGGTATGCAATGTGTAATAATCACATCAGGGCAATTGGGGTCAAGCCAAGCATTTATCATTTTTTTGTTGTAGGTACATTCCAATTCTACTCTTTTAGTTATTTTCAAATATACAATAAATTATCGTTGATTGTAGTCACTCTACTGTGCTATCAAATACTAGGTCTTATTCATTATATATAACTATATTTTTACACTCATTAACCATCCCCCCTTTATCCCCCAATTTCTGCTACCCTTCTCAGCCTCTGGTCATCATCATTCTACTCTCTATCTCCACGAATTCAATCATTTTATTTTTTAGCCCCCACATATGAATGAACATGTATTTGTCTTTCTGTGCCTGGCTTATTTCATTTAACATAATATCTTCCAATTATATCTATGTTGTTGCAAATGACAGGATGTCATTCTTTTTTATGGCTGAATAATATTCTATTGTGTAAATGTACCATATTCTTTTTATCCATTTATCTGTTGAACACACTCCAAATCTTGGACATTATGAATAGTGTTGCAATAAACATGGGAATGCAGGTATCACTTTACTATACTGATTTTCTTTCTTTTGAGTATATATCTAGCAGTGGGATTGCTGGATAATACAGTAGTTCTATTTTTAGTTTTTGAGGAACCTCCATACTAGGTTGCTGAAATGT
>NW_022166791.1:0-1360 GCF_008728515.1 Papio anubis | reverse complement strand
CCTTAACTCACCGCCCTGACCAATAATCAGGTAATGTGGAATCTGCTTGTAAGATTTCTCGTGGAGGCCAGGCGCAGTGGCTCAAGCCTGTAATCCCAGCACTTTGGGAGGCCGAGACGGGCGGATCACGAGGTCAAGAGATCGAGACCATCCTGGCTAACACGGTGAAAAACCGTCTCTACTAAAAAATACCAAAAAAAAACTAGCCGGGCGAGGTGGCGGGTGCCTATAGTCCCAGATACTCGGGAGGCTGAGGCAGGAGAATGGCGTGAACCCGGGAGGCGGAGCTTGCAGTGAGCTGAGATCCGGCCACTGCACTCCAGCCTGGGCGACAGAGCAAGACTCCATCTCAAAAAAAAGAGAAAAACAAACAAACAAAAAAAAGATTCCTCGTGGATAGCAAAAATAGAGCACAACTGGGCTTTTGAATACCTCTTACATCTGCCTGCCTTTGTCATGTTTATTTCCAATCTGATTTCACCCCCTTCCTATCAGTATCTTAGGATCTCAGGGTGCAGCTGATCTCAGCTCCCTTCCTTATAGTGAGACCAAGATAAGTTGACTGGGCCTGGAAATATTATCAAGAGAGGTTTTCGAATGGAGTCTACTGAATTTCCACTGAGTCGTGTCTGAAGATAAATCACAGGGCATCTATTCAGCAGTCCAGGCTGGTGTCTATCTTACTTCCTGAATGTGGGTCTTGGGTATCCCTCAGAGCGGCTGTCTGATATCAAGAAGGGAAATGTGTGCTAGAGATGGTTTACTGTTATAAGTCAAACAAATAAATTATTGAGTAAACCATGTTCAGCTTTTGTCCTGATAAATATACCTTCATCCTGATCTTGAAGGCTAGTGTAGCAGATACTGTTGTGTGCCACCCAAATCCTACGTTCACTATTGTCACTCATTCCCCAGCTGCCGGGAGTGTTGGTTGTGACAGTGCCCTCTCTGCTGAAAAGAGCTGCCTTGCCCAAGGTTACGCCTCCCCTCCCTGGGGCAGCCACACCCAGTGACTGGCAAATAAGAACATACAAAGTCCTGGTTATCTTGCCTCTAGTTTGGCCAACTTTAAAGGACTAGCCCAATGCCAGAGGCCTCCGCAACCCATGAGATCAGCTCAGTCCTCTTTACGGCTTCATTACAGTTCAACTTCCTCTCTTTCCCTGTCCCGTTTCTCTCAGCCTTTAAAGATGTTTATCCCAAGATTGTTCCCCAATAAACCTTCCGCAGACAAATCTATCCTAGAATCTGTTTTCTGGGAATCCAAGCGAAGACAGCCAGGCTGGAATTTAGAATTCTGAGACTCCCCTAGGTCCCATGGCAGAATATGGCTGAGTAAGGAAAGCTAGCTCTGGGTCCT
>NW_022166790.1:0-1360 GCF_008728515.1 Papio anubis | reverse complement strand
TATGTGTGAAACTTTTCATCTCAGGATGGATCATAATCTTAGCTGCAGTTTTCCTTCCAAATAGGGTTAAAAAGTAGGAAAACGTGGGCTTGGAAGTGACAGACCTGAGTGAACCAGCTCAGCTTAAAGAAAAATCCAATAAAACTAACTTTTAATAATCCTGAGGTTGGTTTTTGAAACAATAGATACAATGATTTACTTTAAGCATCTGGTTATGATTTTGAATTAGTAATACATACTGTCTCAACCCCCTTTTTTTCTTATGGAAACAGAGGTTTCACCCAGAAAACCACAAAACACTGATTTTTTTTTTTAAGACAGGGTGTCACTCTGTCACCTAGGCTGCAGTGGAGTGGTGGATCTCAGCTCACTGCAGCCTCGACCTCCCACCTTAGCCTCCCAAGTAGCTGGGACCACAGGTGCCACCGCGCCTGGCTAATTTATTTCATTTTGTGTACAGATGGGGTTTTGCCATGTTGCCCAGGGTGGTCTCAAACTTCTAGGCTCAAGTGGTTCACCCACTTCAGCCTCCCAAAGTGCTCTGTCTACAGGCATGAGCCACTGTGCCCAATCTGCTGTGACTTTTTAAAACATAAGTTCAAGCATCTGGTCTTAACTCCTTTAATTGGAGGTATCTCTTCTTTCATTTTTCTCATCTTTGGTGTTCCCCCAGAGTTCACTGCTGACTGGATGTACAACGTACATTTCAAAGTCAAGGCTGGACTGGGTGCAGTGACTCATGCCTATAATTGCAGGACTTTGGGAGTCCAAGGCAGGCAGATCGCTTGGGTCCAGGAGTCCTAGACCAGCCTGACCAACAGGGAGAAACCCCGTCTCTACAAAAAACACAAGAATTAGCCAGGTGTGGTGGTGCATGCCTGTAATCTCAGCTACTCAGGAGGCTAAGGCAGGAGAATCGCTTGAATCCAGGAGGTAGAGGTTGCGGTGAGTCGAGATCGTGCCATCGCACTCCAGCCTGGGCAACAAGAGTGAAACTCCATCTCAGAAACAAAACCAAACACAAAAACTAGAACAACTTTCTTCTGGAGTAGTCTATGTGCGCCACCTACCTAACCTACTGAATGAAACCCAGATCCTTTCCTATTTCTCCCAGTTACAAGGCACTGTTACAAGGTTCAGACTATCCAGAAATAAAAGGCCGGGAAATAGCAAAGGCTATGCATTTGTGGAGTTTAAGTCTGAGGATTTTGCCAAGATAGTTGCTGAAACAATGAACAACTACCTGTTTGGTGAAAGACTCTTGGAGAGTCATTTTATGCCACCTGAAAAAGTACAGAAAGAACTCTTTCAAGACTGGAATATTCCATTTAAGCAGCCATCATATCCATCAGTGAAATGT
>NW_022166789.1:0-1360 GCF_008728515.1 Papio anubis | reverse complement strand
GCTCACGCCTGCAATCCCAGCACTTTGGGATGCTGGGGTGGGTGGGTCACCTGAGTTCAGGAGTTCAAAATCAGCTTGGCTAACATGATGAAACCCTGTCTCTATTAAAAATACAAAACTAGCTGGGCATGGTGGCAGGTGTCTGTAATCCCAGCTACTTGGGAGGCTGAGGCAGGAGAATCCCTTGAACCTGGGAGGCAGAGGTTGCAGTGAGCCAAAATCATGCCACTGCACTTCAGCCTGGGCTACAGAACAAGACTCTGTCTCTAAATACATACACACACACACACACACACACACGGACAGCTTTCCATTTAATAAGCACTCAAAGTTCTTTACAAGTTTAAAACAAATACAGGACCCTCTAAAGTAAGGCTAAATGCTAAGTGATGGGGGAGAGAGAAAGGACATAAATAACTCCTACTCTCATGAGGTTAATCACTAAATCCTATTTTTCTAGAATCACCTGGCCTCTCTAAGCCCTGAAAATGAAACTGAATTTCTCACTTGATACTTGGCTATGACTTGCAATCATGAAAACCAAGAGTTGTGTTCTGTCACTGTGTAGTGCTTGCTACCTGGGATCAAGGATTGACTTTTTCATGATTTGCTCCATTATCTGTGTGCTTCTTATCCCAGACCAAATTAAGCTTTTTTCTAAAGTTCTACAATTTACAGTTAGTAGATAAGAGTGCTTCTCAAAAATATAGTCTCTGAACCAGGAGCACCTGGGAATGTCTTAAAGATGTAAATTCTCAGGCCCACCCTAGACCTGATGAATCAGAAACTCTGGAGTAGGGACCAGCAATCCACGCTGCAATAAGCCCTCCAGGTGTTCAGGAACCGCTGGCATACAGCAGGTAGAAAAATGTGTTTCCTTCTGTAGGTCCAAAGCCAGGGATACTCTATGTTCTGTCTCGATACGAAGCAATGACATGCAATTAAAAGACATAAATCTCCTTCCTACTTCCACCCCCCAGCCAATGTGTTTTAGTTTTACAAGTTCAAATAGAAAGCGAATGGCAATGAGAGATTTCGTCTAAAAAGTATGTTTACAAGTATCAGTTCTCATCCAGCCTGATCTCATCTAGTACCATTTATATCCTCTTATATGTAATATTGTAGAAAAGGATCTTCAGAATGTAAGACTCGGGCACACTAGAAGTTCTATGATAAAAGACCAACTAGATCTGAATGTCCAAACTTACTAGAGAAGAAAAGTGGAATCACTCGATCTCCCGACCTCTTCCTCTGCCCGCCTTGGCCTCCCAAATTGCTGGGATTACAGGCATGAGCCACGGCGCCTGGCCTTATTTTGTTTCGAGGAGTGCCTTTTGGTAAGGGTGCCCAGGAGGAGGAT
>NW_022166788.1:0-1360 GCF_008728515.1 Papio anubis | reverse complement strand
CCATGCCACCAGTCAAACTATGGTCTGGCTCTTTTTTTTTTTTTTTTTTTAATCAACAGTAAAGAAAAGTTTTTGGGTTTTTTTTGCTTCTTTTTTGAGATGGAGTCTCACCCTTGTCACCCAGGCTGGAGTGCAGTGGCAGGGTCTCGACTCTCTGCAACCTCCACCTCCCAGGTTAAAGCTTCTCCTGCCTCAGCCTTCTGAGTAGCTGAGATTACAGGCACCTGCCACCACATCTGGTGTGTACAAAAATTAGTGTACAAAAAATACACTGATTTTTGTATTTTTCGTAGAGATAGGGTTTCACCATGTTGGCCAGGAGTTCAAGAAAAGTTTTTTAAAAATAATAAACCTCCTAAGTGTTACCCTAACTGTACCTTGCAGTGAATGTGACTTTAGTCACTCCACATTATCCAGTGATGGCAGCTAGATAATAATCCACCAAGGAAAAGTAAAGAATTGCAGACTTCTGGAAGCAATGATGAAATATAATTCTCAGTTGCAGAAAATGATCTGGGTCATTATGCAAATGTATTCCTGCCCATTTTTCTTCCAAGTTGTTGGATGGAGCCCAACACATCCAATAGCATGGGAAGTGGAAGTTAAACTCCTGATGGATAATTTTTATAAAATTATAAAGAAAACAACTAATAACATGTATGAAATTCACATTAAATTTAGAAGTGGATACTAAAGATTAGGACTGTATTTCCTTTGGGGTGCTGCTTGTAGGAAATTACTGAATGACAACTGCTGTCACCTGTGATTTCATAGCCTTTTAGCTGATATTGCTAAAGAGCTTCCCAAACTTTTTCAAGTCATGGCACACACAAGAAATATCTGTACATACACTGGTAAAAAAATGCAAGAGATTCCTCTCAGCTGGATCCCCAAGGGCTAAAGAGAGAAATATTTTACTCACAATCAATGGGAATCTGTGAACTAAAGAGTCAAATGTATGAAAGTCCTCATGGAAAAATGCTGACAAGCACTAAAATCACTGTAAATTCCTTGGAAAGTTCTCAGAATTGCAGAAGTTCAGAAAAATTACTTTGGTCTTTTACATGTCAATATTCAGGAAAGAGGTTCTCCCTCTTACTTAACATTCCTCCAGGGTGTGAGACCCTGGTCAAGGAAAACAATGATTCCTATGTCTTAGTAAGTCAAACCAACATGGCAGGGTCAAGCTGACCTCCCTGGCCACTCAGGGCCAAAGCCATACAGCGGAACAGTGTGTTCTTTAACCTCATAGGACAACTCTCATATGCCTGGGCACTATTTTTAGGTTACTACCTTGGCTGCCCTTCTTCTTTAAAAAAAAAAAAAAAAAAAAAAAAAAAAAAAAAAAAAAAAAAAAAAA
>NW_022166787.1:0-1361 GCF_008728515.1 Papio anubis | reverse complement strand
CCCGGGTGCGCGCTTGCGGTCTGAGTCTGACCCCGGTCCCCGGGTGCGCGCTTGCGGTCTGAGTCTGACCCCGGTCCCCGGGTGCGCGCTTGCGGTCTGAGTCTGACCCCGGTCCCCGGGCTCCCCGGCTTCCGGCACCGCGCGGGCCTCCCGGCCCCGTCCCCGGGCTCCCGGCTTCCGGCGCCGTGCGCGCCTCCCGGCCCTGGTCCCCGGACTCCCGGCTTCCGGCGCCGCGCGCGCTCCCGGCCCCGGTCCCCGGGCTCCCGGCTTCCAGTGCGGATTTCCTTTACAGGGATTCTAACCCACATTCCTTTACAGGAAGAGACACAGAAAGTGAGACTGGGGAGAGGGAAAAATGAGTGAGAGAGAGACCATAAGAGACGGGAGAGGGAAAAAGAGAGAAAGTGAGAAGGGAAATCGGAAAGAGAAAGGGGAGGAAACGGCAGACGTAGAGAGACAGAAAGAGAAAGAGACTGAGTGTGAAGGAGAAAGGACATGGTATGACAGAGAGAGAGAGAGCGCGCGCAAATGAGATAGAGACTTAAAGAAGAGACCCTGTGAGTCTGTCAATCAAGGATTTGGACAGAAACGGAAAGATTAGAGAGAAGGATAGAGGGAGGGAGCAGGCGGAGGGGAGGTGGCCGGCACTCACGGGCCCGCTAAAAAGGAAAGTAACTTTGAAGGGCCGGCGGGGCGGATGTGAGGGCGCACTTCGCGGACTAGCCCCCCCAGCCGCCTGACTCCACGGTGGCTTTACCCCTCCGGGAAATAGGACCCCCAGATGACACAGGAATCCCCAGGCTCCAGTACTAGCCATTCTCCACCAGTGATCTGTATAACTGGAAGACTCAGAGTGCTCGGTTTTCAGACAACCCCAAAGATTTACTGGTTTTACTGGATAGTGTCATGTTAACCCACCAGCCCACTTGGGATGATTATCAGCAGCTCCTCCGAATCTTGTTTACCACGGAAGAGCGAGAGAGAATACAGGTAAAAGCTAGAAAGCTGGTCCCGGGGGACGACGGTCAACTGACTGCCAACCCCGACCTCATAAATGCGACCTTTCCTCTGACCAGGCCGGCATGGGACTACAACACGACAGAAGGTAGGGGACGGCTACGCCTTTATCGCCAGACTCTAATGGCAGGTCTCCGGGCAGCTGCTCGCAAGCCCACTAATTTGGCCAAAGTATATTCTATTCTATAAGGAAAGACAGAGAGTCCAGCCACCTACTTAGAAAGATTAATGGAAGCTTTTAGACAGTACACCCCCATAGATCCAGAGGCTCCAGGAAGTCAGGCAGCTATTGTAATGTCATTCGTAAATCAGGCAGCCCCAGATAAAAAAAAAAAAAAAAAAAA
>NW_022166786.1:0-1361 GCF_008728515.1 Papio anubis | reverse complement strand
GCCTAGCCTGGGCAACAGAGTGAGAGTCCGTCTCAAAAAAAAAAAAAAGTGGGGTGTGGGGGTGTAGAGGGAGCAAAGAAAGAATCTGCAATTATATTTGGCCCTCTGTGTCCATGGGGTTTTGCATCCACAGGTTCTACCTCCACGGATTCAGTCAACTTTGGATAAAAAATATTTTGAAACCAAAAAACAAAACAAAAAAACCATAGAAATAGAAAACAATATGACATAACAACGATTTGCATATTGTTTATATTAGCTATTATAAGTAATCTAGAGATAATTTCAAGTATACAGGAGGGTGCACGTAGCTTGTATGAAAATACTACACCATTTTATATCAGGGACTTGAGCATCCTTGGATTTTGTTATCAATAAGAGCTCTGGAACAAATACCCTGCAGATACTGAGGGATGACTGCACAAGTTTTCTAAAGTAAGTACTCTACAAAAAGTGTGATCCGAGGCCGAGAGTCAGGAAGAAACCTGTCTAAAGTTTAGTCGATCTGAGGAGACCATTAAGGCTCTTTTGGTCACCAGCGTTACATGGACTCTGCCATCCATATGTGGGTCTGAGATTCTAGGTGTCCGCACATGACTGCACCCACTCTGTGGCTAGTGGATGAGCCCGATCCAGTAGGCAGCATCTCCAAGCAGCAAGAAGTGAGACAAACCAGCAGGTGCTAACCTGGGGTCTCTGCTCCAGCACCACCTACCTGCTGGGGCCTCCTCTGGACCTCCTCATCTGCTGAGTGTCTGAGCATCCACATGGGTCTGTCTGTGTCCTCGGGGGACAGTGTCCCTCTGGTTGTCTGCTGTATCTCCATCTTCCTGATTTCATTCATTTAATAAATGTTTCTGAAACACCTTGGGGGCATGTCATGTCTATTGCAGTGACCCTCTTCACCTCTGGTTTGTCTGTGTGACTACACAGTCACATCTGTTCACACCAGGCTGTCTGTCTTTCTGCATCTCATGTGTAATTGCTTCCTCAAAGGCACGCGCTCTCTCTCTCTCTCTCTGTTTCTCTTTTGTGTCTATCTCTCCCTGCTTGTCTCTTGGTGCCTTTCTGTTTGTTTGTGTCTTCATTCATTGATTCATTCGCTCACTCATACAAAAATATCTTAGACATTCCTGGAGGCCCCCGAAGAGTTCACAGCCTGTTAGGGGAGACAGACGCTAGCCCAGCCTAGTTTGATCAGGGCTGGGAGACAGGGAGGTGTTGGAGGCTGAGGATGTGTGGATGAGTGGGGAGTTGGGGGTGAGAGAAGTCTTAGAGGAGGGGATGATGAATGTGTCTTTGGGTGTGGAGAAGTGGCCCCAGGATTGGAAGCTGTGTGGGTGGTGTGTGTTGGGGTAGGG
>NW_022166785.1:0-44102 GCF_008728515.1 Papio anubis | reverse complement strand
TAAAAATGCATGCCAATATCAGAATTTATTTTTATGCTCAGGACCAAATATTTGTCATTATGCCCTATTTTGGTGCAGTTTTTAACTTGCTTTTTACCCTGCCCCTTTATCCTACACATCTCCTCCCTCATCAGTAGCCCCTTTCCCTAGCAAGACAGTCAGTGTTACCAACATAGTATTCATGCTTATTTTCCCTCCATCATCATATAATCCTATACAAATATGCACCAAAGTTTGTCTACATTTGTTTTACTAACATAGGATCCTATTATACCCACTTATCTGCATAATCACTTTCTTATTCAACAATAACTCATGGAAATCCCTGCAAGTCAGCTGGAAGTTGTACTTCATTCTTTGTAATGACTGCAGAAGAGTCCATGGAGAAGGGTGCCATAATTCAATATTTCTGTGACTGGCAGGCGTTCACATTTTATCTCAGTTTTTTTAGCACTGAGGAAAAAAACCTGCAAAACCACTCTACATAAATAGATGGAAAGATA
This sequence comes from Papio anubis, assembly GCF_008728515.1. Classification (NCBI taxonomy): domain Eukaryota; kingdom Metazoa; phylum Chordata; class Mammalia; order Primates; family Cercopithecidae; genus Papio; species Papio anubis. The sequence continues at coordinate 43,599 of NW_022166785.1, read as the reverse complement.
GATATTTAGATAAATATCTTTGCCTACTCTTTTATTTAGCTTGCAACCTCTTTGTTTTGTTTTTATTATACTTTAAGTTCTAAGGTACATGTGCACAATGTGCAGGTTTGTTACATATGTATACATGTGCCATGTTGGTGTGCTGCACCCATTAACTCGCCATTTACATTAGGTCTATCTCCTAATGCTATCCTTCCCCCCGCCCCCCTCCCCACAGTAGGCCCCGATGTGTGATGTTCCCCTTCCTGTGTCCAAGTGATCCCATTGTTCAATTCCCACCTATGAGTGAGAACATGCGGTGTTTGGTTTTCTGTTCTTGTGATATTGTTATCCCTTAACTTAGACTTTCTCCCATCATATCTGGGCCATTTATTTTCAACCAATGACAGCATTTCCATTAGCAATCATAGCAAACCATTTTCATTTTCCTAATGACTCCCTCCTCAGTCAACAACTGAAACAGACCAATGTACCTCCCCTGACCCTACCTAATGATGTGCTATTTAGACATTTTCATTCGTCCTGCTTCTTGTACACAGCCTGAAGAAAATCCACATAGAAAAGATTTCACTGCTATATGCCCTCTCACTTTGCAAAAGCTATTCGTGACATGAAGATTCATTTCTTCATTGACATCTTTAAAAAAATGTTTAATAAACATTAGAAATCAAAGGACCTGGATTCCATAAAGTAGTACAGACTGTAACTCAGGTAATAACAATAAGTAGAATCATAATGGCAACAACTTAACATTTTTTGTGCCTTACTATGTGACAGGAACTGTTCTAAGTGCTTTACATATGTGAATTCATTTATTCCTTCAAAAAGGAAGGAAACTGTAAAATAGGTTCTCTTATCACTTTATTATTATTCCCATTTTTTGGCTGCTGACATTGGGTTCATGCAGCCAGTAAATGGTAGGAGCAGAACTGAAACATGGACAGTCTGGCTCCAGGGTCCTAATTGTATCCATTTACTCCTATCTCTGAATCACAGTGTTCCCAGCTGTAAAATGGGTGTTACAGTAATGACACAACCTACTTTTAGGATTGCTGAGAAGAAATAGGACAATGATTTGAAAATCATTAAAAGATCTAACAAGGTGGGGTTAGTCTTGTTTCGGCTTGGGAAGTTTGGCTGAGAGATTATTCCATCATTCAAAACAAAAACTAAGCAGATTAAATGTTTTAGACCACAGCAAATCAAACCATTTTCTGACCACAAACATCCTCTTGAAGGTGAGACTAGACAGCTACAGCTGGCAAACGTAGGACCCAAACTATGCCAGGTTCTCAGAGCCTGAGAATTTTCCTGAAATTAGAAGAAGAGCAGCCAACCTTTACTTCTATTGTGTAGCTTGACCACGTCCTTCCTCTTCTCTTCACTCCAGCCCTTGCATTTTACCTAATTGGAACACCAGGCTATAAATCTTACATACTTAAGGGCCAGAAAACTCTCTGGAGCTCTCAGACTGAAATTTGTGTGGGAGTTCAGCAATATTGAATTTTCAAATAAAATGATTAACAGGCACCTTTAAGGCAGCCTTAGAGAAAACAGTATTTCCTGAATCTTGCCACCTTAATCTAAGGAAGCTTTTTGTTTTAGGTCTAATAAAAAGGATTTGGAAGTAACATAGGGATGAGTGACTAAAAGCAGGTAGAGCTCTGGAAGCTCCCTCCAGCAATTGCAGTCTCATCACTAGTCTCTTCCCAGGCACCAAAAGGGCATCGGAGCATGATACTAGAAGGTTTAAGGCACTTAGTACAATTTTAACTGCAATCAGCTCTAATGACTGGTTTTTACAAACATTTTTTTCTAATATTTTAATAGTTGAAAATGGCTACACCTGATCAGATATCCTATTTGATTCTTCAGAGCACAATAGCATCTATCAGACTGCACAAAGCAGAGAATTAAATCAGTGAAGAGAAAGGACATAATCCAACTCAATTTAACCACAGACTAAAGCCTGCAATCCTACTATTTGCTGAAACAATGATTTAGATGCTCTGCCAAATAAATATAGGATGTTTATGGCTTTACACAATAGCAACCTGCCTCATTTATGCAGCAGAAAGATCATTTACAACCAATTTCTAGAAGACACTAAGTGTCAATAATAAATTTTCAAATCAAGACCAAAAATTGTTATACTCAAAAAAGGAGCATTAGGCAACATGAAGTTGTTTCCAAGGAGAATTTTCAGGGACACCATACTAACTTAAAATCATAAAAGATCAAGGAAGTGGTCCTGACCAGCCTGGCTTTCCTAGTCTCTGGGAAGTAGGAGTCTCAGCTTTAAAAAGGATCTAAATCAACAAACAACAGAGCAGGGTATCTAGTACTGAAAGATCTGATCTCTGTAACAACCTGGCTGCCTTCTGAGATAATCACTAGAACCACATTGCCTTCCTGGCCATATGTGCTTCACAGGAGCAAATCCTGCTTTGCAGTTTTGAGAAGAGGTTGAATAGAGCTATTCGAGAGGCTTTTTCTCTGCCCCACATGGGAATTTTGTAGCTGGACTTTCCCTTCCTATCATCCATTCATCCCTTTATCCACATACACACAGAATTAAAACATCGTAGCCTTTTACCTCTACTACAGCAGCATCATCCCAGGTGCTATCAAAACTTGGAGGAAATGAAAAGTAGTTCTAACTCACAGAAAGATGGACTTCTGGGATGGAGCACAGAAAAAAAAAATGGTGCTGTATCCCACCCCAGGCACTTACTAACTGTGTGACTTTCAGAAAGTCACTTGACGTTTCTATGTTTTATTGTCCCACCTGTAAAACAGAAAAAAATAATACTGAGGAGAACATAAGGCCATGTATAAAAAGGTCTTGAAAATAATCTTCAAAATGTTACCCAAATTGCATGTTATCAATTAGGTCTGGATTTTGTATGAGCTTCCTACAAGAGAAAACTGGGGAGTCAGGAATAGGAAAATATATGGTTATGAAGTAAATATCAGCATATAAAGAAATTCTCTCAAGTACTCAACCTGGGAAACAGAATGTGAGGGCTGAAATTTAACCTCTCTTATTGTTTAGTTCTCTGCCCTTTAACAAGTCCCTTAATTTCTCTGAGCTTTACTTTCCTCACCTGTGAAATGAGATCATGATAACCACTTTTTAGCAATATAGTGAATATATTCTATAAATATCAGTTTCCCACTCTGGATCCAGGACCTTGACTATGTGTCATTTTTATCTCCTCCGTGACCTGAAATGGTCCTATTTGTTTTTGTGCATTTTGCCTGATTTACCCCCCATTTAAATGTCAACTCCCTGAAGGCAAAAACTCTTATTCATTGATGCATCACTGCTGCTTCTAGAAGTCTTGTTTGGAATTAATGTTTATATTATTATATATTAGTCTGTTCTCACAATACTAATAAAGACATACCTGAGACTGGGTAATATATAAAGGAAAGAGGTTTAATGGATTCACAGTTCCACATGGCTGGGGAGGCCTCACAATGATGGCAGAAGGTGAAAGACAAGCAAAGTCACGTTTTACATGGCAACAGGCTAGAGAGCTTGTGTAGGGGAACTCCCTTTTACAAAACCATGAGATCCCATGAGACTTATTCGCTATTACAAGAACAGCACAGGAGAGACCCATTCCCATGATTTGATTACCTCCCATGGGGTCCCTTTCACAACAGGTGATTATGTTGCCTCCAGGCTTGGTTGTCTTGGCTATTCTAAATATTCTCTGGCTACAACTTCCTTTAATAAGTGTATTTTCTGCTTAAATTATCCAGGGTTGGTTTTGTTGCTTAATAGATAGGATCCTCCTCTTCTCCCAACAACCTGGTATCTTAATCCTATTGCATGGGACCCTGGTCTCCTAAGGGAACCCAACTGTGTTGTCCTCCTAGAAATTACCTCCATCCTCCAGCCCTTTTCTTCTCCCATTCCCAGATCAAACTGCACATTTTCTAGGGGCTTGTCCCTTAGGACTTTACTTTTTATAAAGCATAATCTCATAAACTAATTCAAGCCAATGTGCTAATTGCTGACACTAATTTGATATCACTCCAGCATTTCAGCAGATACTCCCAATGCCTCAAAGCAAAGGAGAAAGGAATGTGTTTTCGTTACCATCATACAGTTGCAGGGCCTGTGAGGGCTCTAGTCTTTGTCTGCAATCTTAAGAGCCCTGCATCCATCAAGGCAGCTCCTGTCTATTTCATCCATGAGTGCTCTGTGGACCAATCACATAGCAACCATGGTGCAGTTAATGAAATCAATGTCTCTATTTCATGGTAACACTCACACACACACACACCCCTACATAAAATCCTTCAGCGACTTCCCAATGCTTTGTCATGGCCAACAAGGCCCCCAGTCTAGTGGATATGTCCAAAAGTATTTAACAACTGGCTAGAGGGAAAAATCTTAGTTTTAGCATTTTCTGATTTGGGTGACAGAAAAACACCCACCATGGCCAGTTTCAAGCTATCAAAAAAGTGTCAATGACATTATAAGATTCCTGAAGAGTTAACTGTTTGCTCTTGCAAGCCAATATGAGACACCAGCTCCAGTACAAAACTGTCCAAACTTGTTTTCCTGGCCACTTCACGGACATCATCATGCTATGCTACACTCATCACTTCAACCCCATTAGCATTCTACAGCCACTCAATGGCTCCTCCTCTGCACCCCCACACACAGCCAGCCTTACTGTAGTCTAAGTCAGGTTCTCGGCTACAACCTTCCACAATTGTGTGATCCTCTCCTTTAGAGTACTTATTTCAGGTTATATGTTTACTCCCCTTAATGCAATCATGTGATGTTTAATGCTTAACATCATAAGTAAACACAGACTGGAAGAGGTGTAAACAGAGTGGCTATCAACTTCCTTTTCCATTGAGTTTTTATGCACCTTTTTATGGGGAAATTTCAGGGCTTACCAAAAAAAAACTGCTCAGCTCTTAATACCACAAATACGACAGAGACCCTTCAATTTTCTGCTGATTTTGTAGAATCCTGGATGAGTGAAACTGGAAAAGATCACTTCAAATGCTTGTTCTCTGATCACTAGATACACTGGAAGGTGCTTTATGGTCTATCTTGAGGAGGTTGAAGTGAGAAGATGGAATAAAAAGGGACTGAAAGGATAGAGCCCTGGGTTCTTCACAGCCAAATCACCAGAACAACTCTGCTGTTATATATTTCTCATATTGTTCTTCCTTGTAAGATTTACTTTGAATGATTCCTACTATGGAAAAATGCTTACCAACCAGTTTTCATTTTATAGATGTGCAAAATATGTGCTCAAAGAACAGAATATGGAAAATTATTATTATTTGATATAGGGTCTCACTTTGTCACCCAAACTGGAATGCCGCAGCACGATCTTAATTCACTGTAGCCTCAACTTCCTGGGCTCAAGAGATCCTTCTGCCTCAACCTCCCAAGTAGCTGGGACTACCAGGGGTGCACCACCATGCCCAGCTAATTTTTTGTATTTTTCATAGAGATGGGGTTTTGCCATGTTGCCCAGGCTAGTCTCTCAAACTCCAGCCAAGCAATCCACCCAACTTGACCTCCCTAAATGCTGGGATTACAGATGTGAGCCACCATGCCCAGCAGGGAAAATTACTCGTGTCTTGTTAAAAAAAAAAAAAAAGTTTTCATGTGTGATTATTCCTACCTTTTCCTCTTTGCTCCTAGCTCCAAACTCCCAGTAAAAAATTGTTTCCAATTTTATCACGTTTTCAAAAACATGAATCCTGAGACTAGACCACATAGACTCCCATTTTTGTGGGGGTTAGAGAGCACTTGAGCCGATAAGTCATAGAACCTCCACTTGAGCCAGGTCTCTTGAGTTATGGGCCACTTTCATTCTGCTTTTTGGTTGGTCTACATCCGGTAGCAGTGAGAACTTCACTGCTGCCGAAAGGAAAGTCTAACTGCCCAAGCATCTTCTCCATGAGAAATTTCCTTTAGTTTTAAAATAAATTATGATTCCTGAAGACTATATAAATACACAATATAAAACCAGTAAATCTGATAAAGACCTGTAGAAAAACCAGTCTCACTTGTTTCTAGCCACATCAAATTTCTTGCCTCAGTATGCAAACACAAAAACCAACTAGACTTCTAAATTCTGATCAGAAGCTCAGGATCTGGGCAAAGGAATACAGTAATGCACTCCTAGCTACCTGCCTCCTTTCCTGGGCAATTAGAAGCATCTTGTAGTTCTGAGAGATTTGAATTCATATCCCACTGATGCCACTTCCTGGACGTGTGATTTCAGGGAGATTTATCTGTGAGGTTCAGTGTCCTGAAGGTAAGAACATGCACCTTTTCATGTGGTTTGTTGTAATAATTAAATGAGACAAATTTCAGGCCTGAAGTAAATGTTCAAGAAATTATCACCATGTGTTTTCATTCATTACCAAATACTCCTATACATTTAATACTAACCCTAGGCTTGACATAGAAAGCCTGATTCATAAGTTCAGAAATTAAGTTCACTTCCAATATATACGTACTTTATATTATTTCGTTCAGTTAAAAAAATTTATACTTTCCTAATATTTGTCAGACACAGTAGTAGACCTGGACCATAAGAAATAACAAAGCTTCAGTTCCTGTCTTCAAGGATCTGACTACTTAAACCATACCTGACAGATAATACCTATATTTTCTCTCATTCATTCTCTCTCTCTTTCATTCATATTCTCTCTTTCATTCATATTCATTCTCTCTCTCTCTCTCTCTCTCTCTCTCTCTCTCTCTCTCTCTCTCTCTCCCCCCCCCAGGGGCTCCCTCTATTGCCCAGGCTGGAGTGCACTGGCAAAACCTCAGGTCACTGCAGCCTCGACCTCCTGAGCTCAAGCAATCCTCCCCAGTCAGCCTCCCCAGTATTTGGGACAACAGGTGCACATCACCACTCCTGGCTTTCTGTTTTTGGTAGAGACGAGGTCTCACTATGTTGCCCAGGCTGGTCTCAAACTCCTGGGCTCAAGTGATCCTCCTGCCTTAGCCTCCTAAAGTGCTGGGATTATAAGTGTAAGCCACCACAACCGACCTACCTCCTATATTCTTAAAGATCACTAAAAGAGAAGACCACACCACATTGTTGGCAACTACTACATTCAGTTCTCAGTCATCTGAAGAATTTACATTATGTGTAAGTGTGTTCAATTCATTGAGAATCAATATGTCTCCATTTCCCCCTATTCTAGGCCCCAGAAGGAGAACAGTTGGTCACCATTTTTTACATAATAAGCCTTCATTCTTTGAGAGTTATTGAGTTATTCCTCCATCTTCTCTTTCTAGATTAAATAATTCCAATCCCCTTAACCTTTTCTCAGAGGTCCTATTTGCCTGCCTTCACTTTAATCATTTTCATTGTTCCCCTCTGGAGTCTCTCCAAATCCTCTGCATTAAAATATGTTGCTTTGCCATTGAATTCACTCTAAGAAACGTATTCCCTTACATCTACCGAGACAAAAAGAAAGCAGTCCCCAAACACAAGGTAGACAATAGATAGAAGGATAGAGTTGCTACGTAAAGAACTCATGGTGGGCTCTCATATGCTCAAAGCAAATCTGCATTTACTGTCACCACTATTAAGGAAGAAGGGCTAAAACCAGAACCATTTTTAAATAATGCCAACCATTCTGCTTGACAATTATCTAAATTACTTTTAAGCAGATAAGACTATTAACAGCAAACTTGAGACTTCTGTAGTTACACCTAAGGTTCTCAGAAGGGTACTAATAAAAAATCACTGTACTACTAGAGCTAATGAGATCAAACAGGAATTTTTGATTCTGTAAAATACCTCTGGCTATCAGGTAGAGGTGAGAGCTTACCATATAATTTACAGAAGTGCCTTTGGTTAGGCCTGGCACGTGCAAAGGATCTTTCTTTGCATTCTGTCAATCAATATACAGTCATTAATATTTCTTGAGCTGAGAGTGCAGCAAATTCTAAATGACTCTGAAGAAATGGTGTATAGAGGTTAGTCAAATACACACTAACCATAGTTCGATATCAGCATATGCAGAAAGGGGTGGATATGAAAACCAGAGCTCTAGTCAAATATCCCTTCAGGATATGCATAGAGATTTGCAAGAACTCGCTTTTCACAAAGATTCCTCCCTGCCTGTCTCTCTTATTGTGCCACTGATATTATCCATCCTCCTGTGAGCCAGTAGCATGTCTCTACACATACACATACACACGCATGCTTACATGCTCACACAGTTAAGCTTCTTCTGTCAAATATCCAAATCTTCTCAAGAAGTTGGGAAAACTGTTACTGGATAACATCTTGCCTGGTTCAGGGACTTCTTTTAAAACCACTATGTCAAATTTTTTTTTTTTTCCCCACCTGGAAAAGTTAAAAGTACACAATTGGGGTAAAAAGACTTGGTTACAAGGGGACAGGTGGTAAGAGGAACCACTGCCTTCTCCAGTTTGATGCCAGGCAAACAGGTGGAAGTTCACTCTAGTATGATTTCTAAAGTTAGGTTAGCCCTGGCAAGACCCTGTTTGACCTACAACTGGTTGGGCTGAGAGAGGTCTGTCAACAAGGGCCCTAGGAGAATGAGCTACATTCTGGAAAAAACCTCTCTGCCAAGTTATCTGAAGACTCCCTCAGTTCTGGGTCCAGAACAAATTCACAATTTGGTGTTGAATTTTCTCAGGGAGCTGTAGACCCAAAGGCAGTCCAATCTATCAAACAATGACTTAAATCCCAAGACCCATGGAATATTGTAGTCCTTAAATAATCAGCAATAAGGATGGCCAGTGGCTTAGAATCATAGAGTCAGAACAAGGCTGGGCATGGTGGCTCACGCCAGTAATCCCAGCACTTTGGGAGGCCAAGGCAGGTGGATCACCTGAGGTCAGGAATTCAAGACCAGTCTGCCCAACATGGTGAAACCTTGTCTCTACTAAAAATATAAAACATTAGCCAGGTGTGGTGGCACATGCCTGTAGTCCCAGCTATTTGGGAGGCTGAGGCAGGAGAATCGCTTGAGTCCTGGAGGCAGAGGTTGCAGTGAGCTGAGATTGTGCCACTGCACTCCAGCCTAGGTAACAGAGTGAGACTCTGACTCAAAAAACAACAACAACAAAAAAATGAACAAGAAGCACCCTCCTGGGCGAAGGCTGACAGCTTGCTAGCTACTTGTCAGAGCTGACCCTTATTCCCTCCTGCTCTGCGTGGCTCTTTATGCTTGAGCACATGCCAAGCGTTTGTGTTACAGAGTGAAGAAAGGCATAGGCACTCCACCACCGGTAAGTGTATACACTGTTGAGGTCTGGGAGCTCTGAAACAATGGGCAATTAAAACCGTAACATATTTAATAGCTTTGTGTTGAAAAGTATATGTTGTATAATTAATTATAATTTTATAAAAGCAAGACTCCAAATATGAAGTAGAACTACACATAGCCCCAAATTTCATTTATTTGATGGTAAAGACAGTCTTACTTATCAAGGGGGTAAGAAGGTGAAAGTAGGTCACTGATGTTGATATGCATTGCCTTATTACTTTGTAGTGGTTATGGTGAGTGGCCAGTAATGCCGGGTTAATAAATCACTGGTAGACATAACTCAATGTTCTCTCTCTTTACCCAAATGTGTACTTCAGAGACCTAATACCAAATTGCTTCAAAGAAAGAACAATTCGTACCACCCTACTATAATCCACTGCACTTTGGGAAGCAATTTTTATTCCATTTGAATTTGGAAACTATAGTAATAACTAACACTGAACACTGGTATTCCTACATTGGGAAGGTCAAAAAATGCAAGAAAGTAAGGGGAAAGTAAGAGAAAGGAGGGAAAGACAGACAAGAATTTTTTAAAAACCTGAAATGGGTGAATTTTTAAAACATTCATCTATAATGACCAGGGGACATTTTCAATAAGGCTTTTGAATGTCAAAAAGTAAAACAAAATTCCTGCTGACTTTCAAAAGCCCACTATTTTGGGTCATTCTTTTAAAAAAAAAAAAAAGAGAGAGAGATAGCCAGCAGATTAAAGGAAGTCCATTTATAAAAATCAAATGAACCTCTAACAAAGCTTGTTCAGGACATGAATAAATCATCTGGTCATGAATTATTCATTGTTATCAAGAAACAAGCTGGGGATTCCAGGAACTGCGCTGGGGAGGCACTGAAACTGGGGAACGAGCGAGTTTATTGTCTCAAACCCACCACAGGAAGGGAGAGGGCAGGCCATGGGTGCCACCATCTGAGGCAGACCATGTCAGCACTCCCTCGTGTTTCAGAGCATACATTGGCAGCCTTTACATCCCAGAGGACAAAACAAATAGAGTTTAACCCACAGAACCTAAATTTAGAAAACTGCATGTACTCAGGAAGCAGACAATACGATTTTTTTTTGAAGATTGTCTCTTTTTATTTAAGTTCACGATATACATGGGAAATATGAGCTGTGTGCAAAAGGTAGCAGAATTTCAAGGAGATGGCTAGAAAATTCCTTGATAAGTCAGTAGTCTGACCTACTCATTCATGGCTTTGGGGCTTGGGTTTGGATGGTGGGGAGAAAGGGAGGCTTGCAGATTTAATCAACTAATCAATGTATCTGTGTGTTCCAGGTCCAAACTGCTTTGCAGGAACTACAATAATTCCAGCTGGCATTGAAGTGAAAGTGGACGAATGTAACATCTGTCACTGTCACAACGGGGACTGGTGGAAGCCTGCTCAGTGTTCAAAACGTGAATGCCAAGGCAAGCAGACTGTGTAGGACAAACTTCCAACCAATGACAAGTTCTTAGGAAAGGATGCTATGGCTTCAACACTGCACATGTTTAACACAAAACAAAACAAACTCCTGCCAGCTACAACAGGGTCACCAGCAAAACCTTCTAGGGTTGACAAAAGTGAATATTTTACTAAGAGGAAATTTCTCACTTTCTCTCTTGCTATATAAAATATATATAGTATATAGCTATCTAAATCGCTTTTGTATTTACCAATGCTTGATGGTGACTTGACGAACGGATTTCTGGAACAAAAAGAAAGAAATAGCCTTGCACAGGCTCCTTCCTTGGTGATGCCTCTGACCTACCAGCTCACTGTCCCCTGGTTTACTTCATTTTTACTCTTCTGTACATCGTACATGGCATTGTTCTCCTGTGGGTTTTTTTTTTTTTTTTTTCACTTGTAGAGTCTAAGGGGCTAGATTTGACTGCACAGTAAAGTTTTGAGTTGTGTCAAAAAAGGTTTGGTGAAGGAATGTCAGGGGAAAGATCTTTCCCGAGCTGGGAGACCCAAGAGCATCCAGTCAATTGCTCCTCTAGGGTGAATCATGCCCTGTAGACTAAGGAAAGGGGGGTGGGCACATAGACGGACCTATTGCTGGACAGGGTTGGGAACAAGTACTTTGTCCATTACGTGGGGGCTCACAATTCTTACAAACCACACATTTCACATGGAAAACCTTGAAACTGCCAATCAAAATCTATTATGTAAAGAACACCATGAGCTTAACTGAAGAATCCAAAGAGAGACAGATCTTTAAAATTGTAGCATTAATCATCAGACTTTTTCATGATGTGAAATTTGAGTTTGGTTTGTAACTAAACACACTCTAAACTCACTCTGTCATCGGGCAATATAAATACCAGAACCAGGGTGAGAAACCCCACTGTGAATCCAAATCCTTCTGAACATCTCTGGCTTTTGAGTTCAGATTTGGCTAAAAGTCAGTAGTACACACTGGCAGTTTTTGTAGTTCAGGACTGTATTTGCCATGTTGTAGTAACAACCACTCAGCCCTACGTCTGAAACACAGATTCAGGACACTCTTTCCACCTCAAGTGCTGATTAAAATTAAAGATTAGGGTAGAGTGAGTCTTGCACAATACAATTCCATTTGTTGAACATTTTTTAAAATGTATATATTAGATACTGAAAACTTAAAATGAACCTTTGAAGAGTCTCCAGGTTGCCCTGGTAATGCTGCTAGTATAGTAACAGAAAAAACAAAATACACAGGGTATCTGATGCCACCTCAATTCAAGTGCAAAATTAACAATTCTGAAACCACATGGCATAGTTAGTTGCTTATTCCATGCTCCTGTCGTAAAAACCCTGGCACAGATCTGATAGGGTCCTTGAAGAGACTTTACAGTTGTCTTTATTATCAACGTTTTCTTTTTCTGCTCCCCCAAGCTGGGCTTTGCAATAGCTCCTGTGGAGTGCCATATTCTAGAGCAAGACGTCTCAATCTTAGTAGGATTGACATTTGGGGCCAGATCATTATCTGTTGGTGGGGGCTGTCCTATGTGTTTTTAGGATGTTTAGCAGCATCTCTGGCTTCTATCCACTAGGTGCCAGTAGCAACATCCCAGCGGCGGGTGACAACCAAATGTCTCCAGATATTGCCTGATGTCCTTAAGGAGTAGGAGTGAGGGGCATAATTTCACCTGGTTGAGAACCAGTGGCCTAGAATAATCGGTATATAGTGGTTTCTGCCAGGGAACACACTAGGCAAGCTCTAGCAGCACGTGTGGCTTTTGTGAGCTTCTGATCCCTTTGGAACATATACAGTCAGTATTCCCAAGGGCTCAGTCTTCTCCATAGAGAGTGAGGCTTCTAATGCTATAGGCCCACCCTCAGGAAACGTATTTTTTTAGTCTTGTCAACTGGTTTTTCATTTAAAATTGTCAGCCTCTCCTCCCTGGAAGCATCTCCTGTCATCAAGAAAGAGTTGTCATTTCCAAAATTAATGTGCCGACGAGTTGGACCTGACATTTTTACGCACACTGTGCTTGTGTTATGATACAAATAGCCATGCCGGCACCATCCTGAGGAAGAACATCAAGCCACCTTCCCTTAGAACACCAATTTGCAGCAAGGTTGGTGCCTTTCAGTTGCCACCATGGATACATCATATAGACAGTCATGAATCATTCATGAGCAATGCTGCATGATTTATGTCTGCACTCAAAAGTAAAGGCATTCCACACTTCAGCTTGTGTCTAGACAGAGATGTATTATAGAGCTTTCTTTGCCCTGAGGTTGCCTGTTGCCAACTTCAAAAATCCACACTCTTGGAAAGAAATAATAATAATGACAGGAATAAGGTTGGAAACTCAGAAAATATCATTAATAGAGCCATGCAGCATAGTACTTTATCTATTATTAAGGAGTTACTATGTCCTTTTTTAGAAAACAGAAAGAGTGCAACTGGGAAGCTGAAGTGCAGAAATTTTGCATCTAAGTATTGGCACAGTGAGAGTCACAGCAAGAATTTACTAGAATGGAATGGGACATCCATTAAGGATCTCTCTTCAGAGAGTTTGCAGAAAGCAGGCTGTTCTGTGGCCTCTGATAACCAGCTAGAGAGAGAGAGTTTTATTGTGGGTTTTGTTGTTGTTGGATTTTCTTTTTCTCAAAGTTTCACTACAAGCTGTTTCCTTTAAGATTTTGTAGCACTGACGTTTTTCCCTCTTTAGGGAGAGATGAACTTATACTGTGACAATTTCTCATAAACTGATAAACATTTACAACTTCCTTCTACCCAGGTCATTGAGAAATTCTTTCCAGACTCTGAACAAGAGAGCTCTGGTCTCATCTGTTGTTTGTTTCTTGTGAAGTCTTTGTTTGCAGCCACACTGTCACCTCTGTACTCCTATTTCTCCTCCACCTTTGGTTCTCGGCTTTAATGACGGCTATGTTAAAATAAGGGATCAACATCTTGTTTGTTAGCTGATGCCTATTAAAAACGATTCAGTTTCTAAAATCTTTGAAAAATGGTGTGCCTGAAAACTAGTGAGAAAAAAAAAAAAAAACCTGAACACTAAACTGTAAAAAGGGGATTCTAGCAACAATATTTCATGTGTAAAAGAATATATTATTAAAAAATTATTTTGTTAAATATAAAGTGTGTTAACCAGCAAACATTGTTTGTGGTATATTTTCCTTCCCACATTTCTCCCTTCTCCCTACCCTCATTATTTAATGACTAATTCTCGGTTACTTCTATCATCTGAAAGTACATGTGTCATTAGAGCTGTATTCAATTAGAATGAAGCATTAGCTTTTGCATTTGCCTGCACACATTTTCATTTTTCATAATGCAAGGCATTGCTGACTTGGGGATCCGAGAGGCGGCTCAAATAAGCCAGCAGTGAGAGGGTAAGCAATAGTAAAATTCTTTTCCTGACCCCAGATCCATATACTATGCTAATGATAATCTATAATTATTGAGTGCTGGCTCTGAGCCAGGCCCCGTGCTAAGCTCTGGGCCCACAGGATTGTATTCAATCCATAGAGCACACCTATGAGAGAGGAACTCTTGTCATCTCTTCTTTGTTCTTGAGGAAACCAGAATATAAAACGGCTAAATGCTTTGCCCAAAGTCACAGGCTAGTAAGTAGCAAAGCAGAAATTTTTATTATAAAAGTTTTCAAACATATATAAAAATAAAGAAAATAGTATAAAGAACCTCCATTTACCCATTGCCCAGATTCAACTGTGATCAAGATATTGTGAATATTTTTAACAATCCAACAAAAGTTTAATAAATAGCCAATGCTACTACCTACAGTTCATTTAATACTTATTATGCCAGAGACTATGACTTGAAATTTACTTGTATCATCACACTTAATTCTCACGCAACCCCTTTAAAGAGGTAATGTTATTCCTAAATTACAAATCAAGAATCTAACAAGCTTGCATATAAAAGTGAGATCATGCAGTATTTTTCATTCTGGTGTGACTTATTTCACTTAACATAATGCCCTCCATATAATACTTCATTTATTCTTTATCCCCCTTAAGTTTTTTTTTTAGACAGGGTCTCACTCAGTCACACAGGCTGGAGTGCAGCAGTGCGATTACAGCTCACTGCAGCCTTGACCTCCCTGGCTCAGATAACCCTCCCACCTCAGCCTCTCAAGTAGCTAGGACTACAGACGTATCAGGCCTGGTTAATATTTTTGTAGAGATAGGGTTTTGCATGTTGCCCAGGCTGATCTCAAGGGCTCAATAAATCTGCTTGCTGTGGCCTCCCAATGTGCCGGGATTACAAGTGTGAGCCACTGTGCCCAACCCCTCTTAAGTTTTTTAAGTAGATATCAAGCATCATATGATTTTATCCCTACAATTTGCAGTAATCATCTAAGAAAAGTGACATTTTCTTACAAGACCATACTGTTACACATTATTTTATTAAACCTAACAAAATAAATTCTTAGTATCATTTAATATTTAATCCCTATTAAAACTTCTTAGGTTTTCTAAAATATGAGAAAGAGATGTCTGCATGATTCAAACAGTCCATAACTTTGGATGTGGTTGTTTTGCCTCCTAAGTTCAGCTATGAATTCTGACAGAGTCCTTAGTTTATTGTTCTTCGAGGGTGTGTGTTTCTTAAACCTCCATGTTCAACTTCTTTCCAGACTGAGCAGGGAAACAGCAGGGCAAGAGGCTTTCTACCAATTGACCTCCAAGGGTCAAAGAGCCCTGGAGCAGGAATTGTTGCTGATGACCAGAACGCAGAAGCCAGTGCCTTTGATATGTATGTAAGCTTTCCTTAGGGACTAAGAGTAAATTGTTATTTTTCTTCTCCTTGAGACAAACAAATTTCTTAATGCAGAACAAAACTGAACAATATTTTATGAATCGCCATCATCTTCTGCATTGTTGGAGGAAGAAAAACAAGGGCAACCACTAAGAAAACGTCAGCATGGCATCCCCACGCACAAGAATACACACCCCAGCTCCACTACCATTTTCTTAAAACAAGATTAGACTTCCTTTCATGTCAAACTAGAGAGAAATTCTCTACTCTGTATGTTCATTGTACAGGCCTGCTTACAGTTCAATTCAGATTCAAGTCTCATGGAGAGGACACCTCAAAGTCTAGAGGAGAAAGCTGTGAGCTGAGAGAGAGTCCTGGGTTTGTTACTTTAGGTTTTATGTTGGGAATATTACTCTTTTAAAGAAATGTATTTTGATGATTTTGAAAGACAAAATGCTATCTCTGAGCCAGCAATCTCACCTGTACCTTATCAAATACATAAGGGATTTACACCTTAAACTGGGGTGACACCATTATCAGTGAGCCTCAAACTGTACCTGTCTAGTATGAATACTTGATTCTCCCTAGTCAACCTTGTACACCCAGAAGGCATATTGTTCTTTTGATGAAACAAAACAGCTAGTACCATACTATCTTTCATAAGTTAAGAGTTAAATAGATTGAGTTGAATGAATTTCTTTCACTTAATTTTAGAAACTCAAAATTTGCTTTACATTCCAAGTATTTTCAGTTGTGGTAATGATATGATGGCTTTCTTTCTTAATTCTTTAAAATCTTGAAATCCTGTTCTTTGAAGCCCAAACTCCAATTTCAATAATCCTGGTACTCACACTACAACCTGGTTTTGAGTAGGGATACTTTCAAAAAGCTACATTTCTAGAATAAAGTTTTAGTTTTAAAACCGCCTAAATAATTATGTGAGGTAGGCAGGGTTGGAGAAGAATTTGGATATCAAGTTCAGAGACCATTTATTGAGCCCCTTCTGAGTGTCAGACACTGTACTGGTTACTTCACACAAGACAGTAATTTGCATTCATTAGTCAACCATCCTCATAACCACCGTGAAATTATGGACTGGTAATCCCATTTTGCAGACTTCAACACTGAAATCCACAGAGGTTTTTTGTTTTCTCAGGCTTCCATGATTAGAAAGAGGCAGAACCAGCTTTTATATCAGAGGGTTGTAAGTATTAAACAGAACACTACCCATAAAGTAGCTTAGAATAGGGCCTAGCACAAGAAGCTATCATTATTAAGATTTATAGTATCAGAAAGGAGATCTCATGGATAAGATGATATTGGATTTGGATCTTGCCAGTTAGACACAAGTTAGGCAGGATTTCAGAGATTGTAATAGAGCAACAAAAAATGAATAGAATATAGAGTATTTGGAGTGTAAGAAGCAGTCAGATGTGCTTAGTGTGTAAGGTTAGAGATGGGGGCATACAGAGGGAGATTGGGTCTGGAAAGGAAATTCAATTGTTAAGCCCTGGAAGATTATACCAAGAAAATCCAACTTGGTTTTTGTTGATACTATTGATTAATCAACATCAAATAACAGGGTGACATGGCCATATTTGTATTTTAAAAACAAATCTGATAAGAGTGAATGATGCTTTGGGGCCTAGGGAGAGAGAGGTGGAGACACTGAGGGAGGTTGTCACAAAAGTCCAGGACAAAGAATGAGGGTCTGTTCTGGGAATGGCAAGACTCAAACAGACCAGCTGGAACAAAAGGACATTATGGAGGATCAACCACAAGAATTAAAACAGTCACATTTTCTAGCCCAGGTGATTAGGACATTTGTGCCAATAAAGCCGCCACCAAAAATATGCAACTTATGCTTTACCTAGGGGTGGCTCATGATATTTTAGGACAATATGCTGAAGATGCTGGCAATATATCAGATATTCAGAGTCAACCTCAGATGAAGTAGTCTTCGGGACAGCCCACCCTGTCACTATTTACCAACACTATTTGTATCTTGGTTTGACTAAAAACAATTTGAATAGCCAAAGTTTACCACTGGTCATATTTTTTTCAAGGTATTTTTGAAATGGAGGTCAAATTTGGAATGGCGAGAATAACCAAATTCTTTCACTGGTATGTGGCAAATATTAATCTCACATGATAGTGAAACAATTTATCTGCATATTGTGACACAAACTGCTTATAAGTTTCCAGCACCTCTTTCCTCATTTGCCCCTTCAAAATACAAAATGTTGGTTTCTCACATTGTTGCTCACCAGAATTCCAGAAATTCAAAAAAATACGTATTTAGTTGTTCACTGTGACCCTCTCTGTTTTTCGTTTTTTCCCCCAGAATATATAGATTTAAATGACAACTTAGGTCCTGGGAAAGCCTTTCAACTTGAGATTTTTAAGGTTGTCCACCCTTCTCCCGTTATATATTTCTTTGCCTTTGTTTTGTTTTTTGTTTTTTTTTTTTTTTTGGTTGCATTCCCTTTTTAATTAATCACAACATTGGGTCAGCCAGACCCATTAACTGCATTTCTCATTTAGACCTTTCAGAGATGCAGTTGCAGATGCAATTTAATTTGTTGACCCATGATCGATAGCAATTAATAGTATCTCTTTAATCTTGTTGAAAGGTCTGTCTCTGGCTTCCAGTAGCCACCATCTCAAGGGAAAGGTATCCACACAGGCAGGTTATTTAGCTTCCAGACAATAGTTCCCCTCAACCACCTGCTTCTCTGGTGACTTAGTGTTTGTTTCATAAGTCACCATATTCTACAGTATTTTCAATTATTGCACAAAAGTTCATCCAGGTTCTGTTATGAGATAGCTCTGCTGCAAGCTCATCATGTACATATTATGAACCAGGAACGCAGAAAAAAAACTATAAAGCACTTAATTCAGAAAAAAATAGATTCAAGGTTTTAAAGTATATTATGTTAATAAAATAGATACTTAAGTTTCTGAGACTTCTCCATGTTGTGTTGTAGCTAACCCAATTCCTACAATCAAATCATTTTCTCTTATCTGTCATATTAATAAAAAGATTTATTCAATAAACAACTTTCCATCTAGGAAAGTAGACTGTAGCTGAACTGAATGATATATTTTTTTTCTTGTGCTCAGGAAGCTTACAGTCTGATGGGGCACACAACAAGGCAAGTCCACAATAACAGAGAGGGAGGCAAATGCTGTGTGTTAGATATGAACAGGTACACTGGGAGCCTGTGAGATGGCTTTCTAGGAAATGGGATTTTTTATGAGTTTTAAAAGAGAAATAGATCAGGGTAAAAATGGATAAAGTGGTCAATGCCCTTTGGCAGTTTATAAGGTGGAGTTTCTGCTGATAAAGCTCAGAGCATGTAACTGCTCTATTTTGCTGATGATAAAATCCATTCAAATCAGTAAATATATGCCTCATAAAACAGCGGGCTTTGAGAAAATTCCAAAAAAAGCAAAGATGGGTCACCTCTACATTGTGAAGAAATCATGCATCTTGATGACAACCCTTCTTTTCTGCAGTCAGTTTACTGATTAGTGGAACCCCCTTCCCTCTACCCATTTCAGGTACCCACTACACTGCATTTCATCAGAAATTGTCCTTGTATCTCTGTAGGAATTTGAGTAATGCCATCTGTCAATAGTAGTTGCTCTGTTGGCCTAATCTATTGAAAGCCTAATTGGTACCTGGCTCAACTGCAGAACTGAAGGCTGGGCTACTGGTAAAGCATCAGTAAGCAAGCAAGAGATGTATTTTTGAGCAAGAATCCCTTTCCAAGTTTACTGAAATAACTATATGAGGATGATCATGTGCTCTGGAAACTCACAAGACCAGTCTTGAAACCAGTTGTCAAGAAGTTTCCTGTGTTACAATTTTACAAACAGGTAACAAAAGGATACTACAAAATATCTTGCAGATAAATTGAGGTTATGGGCTATAAAAACTATGACATAATTTGTAAATTGTAAGTATAAAAATGTCTGAGGTACTTGCATGTACATTTGTATCTGTGTAAATAGTATAGGTCTATATATCTATAGAAATGTAAAAAGGTATGAACGTTATGGCAGACTGATGGCTGTGTCATTAAGATCAAATATTCACTATGTTTCCATCTGCCTAGTATACTCTTTTGTACCTAAAAATTGCAGACCTGTTTAGCCTACAGTATATTTACCCCATCTTTGCCTTGCTCGAGGCACTTTATTAGCTCTGCTTCTTCATACATTTAATTTCCCATCCCTAATCATTTGTGGCTCATGTGGTTCATCGATTTCAGAGGGAGGCTGAACATGAGGGAAGGAAAGTTGCAGAGGGGAATGAAAATCAAACTGCCATGAAACCTAAAATCATTGCAGTGGCAATGAAATAGATGTATTAAAAGAAAATATTTCTTATTAAATGTTTAAATATTAACATAAGCATATAGTTGGGATTTTTGCTTTTGTTTGGGGTTTTTTTGTTTTTTGTTTTGTTTTGTTTTGTTTGCGCAATTAGTTATTTCTGCATAAGAGGGCTTAGCTTCCATTTACCTGCTATGTTTATTATCTGATGTGGCCTTGTAAGGCACTACTTCTATAAGATAAAGCGAAAAACTTCCCTGGGTATCCAGGTCTGCACACTTAACCTGCACTTGGAGGATAACATTATCCAAGCCACTCTGTTTATGTAAGGCACACTCGTATCCTGCTGACTGGGCTGCTTTCAGTTTCCCCAGAAAACCTAACAAAGTTCCAGGAGGTTCTCAACCATCAGTTGCCTATTTCTCAGCCTGAAAAGCATCCTGCTCTCAGGAATGTTAACTTTAATTGCCTGAGTTTGCTTTAGATATCTACCTGCACCTTCTGGTTCATGAGTTATTGAGCACTGTGCAAGGCACACTTTGGATATACATAGTACAAAAGGTACCACCATAGATAAAAGCAGAGTCAGTGTCCTATTTCTCCTCCCCTTACTCCAGTACAGTGACTTACAGCAGCAGCCAGGCCACTGGCTACCAAGACTCCAGAGTCAGGAGCCTGTAATAGCTTCGGTAAAATATCACAACTGGGTCTTTATTTTTTAAAAAAACTTCTTGGAATCAACTGTCCTCCAATGAGCAGGGAGGTCAGGCTCACAGCAGCAAAGCTGTAAAATGATGCATCTGAAAAAGCATAAAGTAACTTAAAAATGGGGGAGGTGCACAGAATTATATTTCGCAACACCAATGGAGCATGCAATGATACATTTCCTTTCTTTGCACTTGCAGAAGTAAAACCGGAACATATATCTGTAATCACATATTCCATCCCATTGATTTTCACTTGCAGAAAAGGGAAGGCTAGTCATCAAACTCATATGCCTATTGAAATGATGTCAACTCAGAAAAATACTCTTTGTTTACTGTATAATCTATATTTCAGTACATAAAAATCCATAGCGTGTAGGCTGGGTATACAGCACTGTACTATTTTCTTTAGTTGTCTTCTGGAGAAATAAGAGTATATTGGAAATGCATTATGTTTACATTGAAATACAACTAGAAATATTTTTTCTAACCTTCTCAGGTTCACAATGAAATATAGATTTTTAAAATTGGTTAATTTGAACAATTGCATACTCAGCATCACCAGAACTGAGGTTGAACAGAATAATCTGGCCCAAAGTAATTTAAGACCTGATTTATGTGTAAACTGGATCATTGTAAAGGTCCACTTCTTAATGGCTCTGTAGATATCATGAGAATCATGTGTTTAAGGCCGAATGCTTTCCTTCTTTATATAAAGGATTTATTCTAAGTGAACATCTTTTCATTTTATTGCCACAAGAACATTTAATATGAGATCTACCCTCTTAAACAATTATGTGTATAATACAGTATTGATTATAGGTACAATGATGTACAACAAATCCAAGAACTTAATCATCTTGCTTAACTGAAACTTTGTGTCTGTTAATTAGCAACTCCTCATTTCTCCCTCCCCACACCACCCAATCCCGGAAACCATTCCGCTGTTTGACTCTATGAATTTGACTATTTTAGATACCTTACAGTATTTGAATATTACATTATTTGTCTTTGTGTGACTGGCTAATTTCACCTAGCATAATGTCCTCAACTTTCATTCATGCTCTCATGTTGCAGAATTTCCTTCTTTCTTAATGGCCTAATAATAGTCTATTATATGTATACACCACCTTTCCTTTATCTACTCATCTGTCAATGAACGTTTAGGTTGCTTCTAACTTTTAGCTATTCTGAATGGGGTTGTAATGAACATGGGAATATATGAACATCTTTAACTTTTTACTTAGACTATACAGAAAAGTGTACATACTCTAAGTATATTTATAACAGGGTGTATAGGGTATATCACTAGCAGCTCAGAAGTTCCCATGTACCGTTTCCCAGGCAGTACCCTTACTGCCACCAAGGATAACCCCACCAAGAATGGCTGAACTTCCAGGAGCATAACTCACTTATGCCTGGTATGAAACTATGTAAATAGAATAATGCAGTGTGTATCTTTTGAACTTACCATCTTCCGTGCAACATTTGTTTGTGAGATTTGCCCATATTTCTCTTTAGAAAAAAAAAATTTAATTTCATTGACAGAGCTATACCCTGTTATTTCCTAGGTGAGGTATAATTAGTATTTTACAAACTAAAATCTCACCCAAAGATCAGAGAATATGAAGAAATGGGGAGAAATCTCTGAACTTACACTTTCTTCTTCCAGAAATTTAGTAACGCATTAATTTAGTAGTTTCCTAGACTCCTCCATTGGAAGCTGCTTCTAGGCAGGAGGTAAAGTTAAGCAGATGTGGGGCCAGGTTTCTATTTTTGAAGAGGGCTTGCCCTTCTTTGTATTATTTCGTCACTTCTAGCTGAATTTGTTAATTATCACTTTCTCCTTTCACTCTTCAGTAAAGTCTTTCGTTGGCCTAGAAAAAAAGCAAGACTCCCTGACAGGCAAGTTCAGAAAAATCAGACCTGAAAGAGAGAGGAAAAAGCCTCCTGGCAACCAGGGTGGGGTCATAGGAGACGAGAGGGACTACAGAACCATTTCCTGAGAACAGCTCCTCCTAGTGGGAATTGTGCGCCCTAATCTCACCCTGAGTCACCTTGACTTTCCCCACCACCCACTCCTTCTCCTGGCCGTCTCTTTTCTCAGCTCCCATCTTAGGGAGCAGCAGACTCACACCCGGACTGGGTCAGGTCTCTCATGGTGTTCTCCCATAGCCTTCTGGACTTCTCTTTTTAAAAACTCATCATTCCTTAAGTAACTTTTTATGAAATAAAAGAGCTGTCCCTTCCGCCCCACTTTCAGTTGATGAGGCACTTAGTGTGCCTGGCACATAGATGTTCAACTAATATTTATTGAATGAGTGAATAAAGGAAAAAATTAAAATACTGCAGGCATCCTCAAGACACAAAATTATTTTTACTCCTGAATGTTTTCACTTGTTTTCTTCTTGGTGTTTTTATTTTAGGAGGGATATGTAAATTTCTCTAAATAAATGAATCTTTAGTATCAAATAAATCCACTTTTTCCAAACAAAATTTCTGATTTCCAGGAATATATGTATTACAGTTTTCTTAATTTAGAAGTCCAACTGCTCAGCATTTTGACCACCAAATGAATAGAAGGTCAGTAAAGCAAACACACTTGATCAGAAAGAGGCACATTATTACCTCTCGGCCAAATGGATCAATGTAGACTGTCAAATTGACATTTTTAGAAAGACTTGCAATGTGCATATTTCTCCTCACATCTAGTAGATCCACTTAGAGGGAATCATTTGGCAGAGAGAGAGGAGATAATGAAGATGTTGTATGTTTTTACGTTTGCATGTTTTTATCTGAACCTACCCTTTTCTTCAGGAAAATTAGACTTGTTGGCTTCATTTTTACTTCTGAGATTCTTAGAACATAAGGAAATTTATGAAAATGATCAACAGAACATGTTAACGCCAAGTGTTTGGACTTTCTTCTCCGATGATGCAGATGGCCATCTGATGGGACCACTCTTTGCAATTGCAGATGACCATCATCACCAAATGATGGTCTGATCTGGCAGCTATATTAAGGTCAAATAAAATTTCATTCAGAGATTTTTTGGCAGTGGGAGTATTTCGAAACAGGAATGGGCTTTAGAGTGTATGAGTTACTTAATATGATGGGCATTAATTATTAGCAGTCTAAAAATAAAGGTATTTACATTCCTACTACTTCAAACTTATTTATAGTACATGCTTTTACGTGCAAAAGCAAAAATCCTATAATCTTGGAAGTGCAACCAGTTCCCAGAAACTTGTAGCCATTATCACTTTGGTTCTTTTCTTCAGGTCCCCCCCCCTTTTTTTTTTTAAACACTGCTTGCTCTTAAAATCTTTCATCCTATAAGTGATCCACAGTATATCCCAATTAAGAATTCTTTCAAGTTTTTTCCCATAGTCTACCCAATTATCCAAAACTCTCAACCAAAGGAAAGGAAATCTTATGTAAAATTATTGAATGTGTTATTTTAGTCCAAAGATAACTTAACAAGCATTCCTCATCATTTGCCACATGGAAGGCACTGGGATTGATGTTGAGGGTACAAAGATGAATACAAGTCTTTTTATCAAAAGCCTGATAATCCAATGAAGGAGAGACACAAAGTATCAATAAACTTTCAACAGATGGAGGTTTGCATACGATGGGATGGAGCATAAAAGATTGTTAGTTCAAATTAGGTTTCAGAGAGGGTTTTTTGGAGAAAAAAAGATATACAGCTGAGCCTGAAGAGATGAACAAGCACTAACCAGATGCAGAGAGATCCAGCTGAGAGGCCACCAATAAAGACATGCAGCATAAATCAACATCTCATGTGTGGGGATTCAGATGCACAACCACGGTACTGACAGACTGAGAGATGGCCCCAGGGAGAGGGGTGTAGATCAAGCCAGTAAGGACCCTGGGAGCACTGTTAAGAAATTACACTTTTTGGCTGGGTACAGTGGCTCACGCCTGTAATCCCAGCACTTTGGGAGGCCAAGGCGGGCAGATCACGAGGTCAAGAGATCAAGGCCACGTTGGCCAACACGGTGAAACCCTGTCTCTACTAAAACTACAAAAATTATCCAGGCGTGGTGGTGCTTGCCTGTAGTCCCAGCTACTCGGGAGGCTGAGACAGGAGAATCGCTTGCACCTGGGAGGTGGAGATGGCAGTGAGCGAAGATCGCGCCGCTGCACTGCAGCCTGGTGACAGACCACGGCACCATCTCAAAAAGAAAAAAGAAAGTACATTCTCATCTCTAAGATGCTAGGAAACCACTAAGTGTTTTTGAAAGAAGGAGCAGCATAGCCCAATGTGCACCTTGGAGAGAGGATTCTGGCTCTAGTTACACCATAAAATGTACCTGAGGAAAGTGATACTAAATGTAAGCAAGACTAGATGGTAGCTGTGCTCAAAACAAGAGATAGTGAGAGCTGCCACTAGATAGGTTTTCACAGGGACAAAACAAAATGGACCCTGTATGCTAAATTTAAGCAATGAAATTATGAGGACTTGGAAGCTGAATAAAGGAATTAAAGGGAAGAAGCAGTGTAACTTGAGTGAGCTGTGAAATAGAAGGGAAGAATAGATTTGGATTTGTGTGAATATGATGAGTTGAGCTTTAGACATTGAGTGACAGCAAGATAGCTAAGTATCTCTCTCCAATAGTCCATTGAATATTTGAGTTTGAAGTTCAAGGCCAAATTCAAGACAGGAATGCAAGTGAAGGAGTTTTAAGAACATAGATGACAGAAACATAAGCAGGTAAGATTGCATAAGAACAGACTATAGACCTGGGATAATACCAGAACACATAGAAACAAGCCAAATGAAGACATGCTGTGACCAGGATCAGATTATAAATAATGTATAGCCATATGTTCTTCTATATTCTCTTCATGCTAAGAATCTTACTTAGTGTTTCCAATGGTGAAAATAGTGTTCATTAAGTCTTGTCCACCTATATTTAGAGAAGAAAAGTCAAAGGCTAATGACAGATTAATGATGAGCAACATTTAAGTAACCTAAGTGAAAACTGATTGTTATCTCAGAAAGATTCAACAGAACGCTTTAGCATTACATATCAATGTAGATAAATATATATATTGCTGGATAAAGGGTGTGTGAGCAATTTATTCTTACACAAATAAGTCTTACCTATACACGCTGAAATGTTCATTTTTCAGTCCATTAGGTTCAATTTAATGCATATAGAACATGTCTAGAATCAATAGGACTTTGAAGGTTTCATTTTTAATTTCACTCAGATGAAAAATTCTGTATGCTGCTTGATAGTTCCAGCATTTAAGCAGCATCAGCAACAGGCCCCTCAGGAAGCATGAGGCCAAGGTTAAAGTGCTTCTAAGTCAAGACGCTCAGATACCCAAAGAACCAATTTTCGTTGTATTGCATGTCTTCTGGTATTTTATGGGCATGCCCAGAATCTGAGAGTGGAAGGGGTGCACTGGGACTAATTTCAGTTGCAGATATATAACTCCTGGCATTACATTTTCCCTAACTTTCACAAAATTCAAGGTTACTGCTTTGGCTTATTAGTCTTCAGCTAATTTTGTATTATGCACTGGAAACAAAAGTGGAAATGCTGTCTCTCCCAAAGTATAGAAATCAGTGTAATGCGAGATGTGGGTTCCAGTTTCTGCTGAATTTACAAGTACTTTCTAAAGAAGAAACAGCTTAAATGACTTTCATTCATGACTAAAGTAGTCATTGTGTATAAAGATGATGCCCCTGATCCTCCTGGCCAAGTGGCATTCCCTTAGATTGATTCTTTATTGTAAATATAGATTTGCATATCTACACCAATGGCCATATCCCCATTCATAGCTCTACCTGCAAAATGGCATATTCGGAGTAGAACGAGAGTTGGGATGACCGTGAATGTAGTTTATGAGAGCTCACCCTGGCAGCAGATCAAACACAATCCAAAAAATGTACTCAGGGGAAAGAATTCTCCTATACTATTTTACTAGCCCACGTGCTTCACACCCCGTGCTTCATGGACCCATCATCTCTGGTGATCCCTGCGTTAGTCAGACTGAATAGCTTGCTGAACAACACTTTATACCCAATCATATACTCATATAGTATTTTGCAATTTCAACATATTTTCACATATGCTATTTAATTTTATATTCTATAAACTCACTATAGTAACAAAGAGCTGTTATAATTGTTTATCTTATTAGGGGAACTGAAGCTCCAAAAAGTTACATAGCTAGCACAGAATGACATAACACATGGTGGAACTTGTCTAGAAGCTAAGCACCTCCTAGCTTCTAGAGTAGCATTATCTTCACTCTACCCCAAGCACCCTGTAAAAAACAAAAAAAAATTACTGAGGTCTCACTCAGGCTAGAAATAGGGCCTAATGTCATGTAAAAAAAAAAAAAATTTCTTGTAAAACAAACTTTGTCTTTGATATCCCTACCTTTTTCCCAGAGCCCTATTTCTCCCCCCATCTTTCTACCTTCCAGACCTGGATTTAGCATCCTCAGAAAGCCTCAGCATGCTGAGAAGAGTCATTCCTATCTCTTCCTACTGGTACTCTGCAGACTCAAATATGATCTCCTCTCTGAATATTTTCCTTTTTCTCCTGGAATCACTTATTGTTTCCTCCTATAAGTTATCAGAGGATAGCTTTTTTTACACACATTTTAACAGCACTTATTACATTACGTTTTAATATTTCATCCTATCCATTTTTCCCCAGGACTTTGAGCTCCTGAAAGACAAGTAGCCAATTTTCATCCTTGTATTAACCATAGCTCCTAGAAGAATCTCTGGCACATAAAAGATGTTCAATAAATGTTGGGTAAGTGGATCTGAAAACCTTTTGCCAAAAGTGTTGATGACAATGGGCCCACTCCCTTCACAACAATAAATGCTTATAAATGTTAAGATATGCCATCAGGAAAAGGGAAATACTTGGCACAAAGTAATGAATTTCTCAAGATGAAATATCACAATGAATATAATTTGGGAATGTAAGGACAGTGCAATCTTATTGTTTCTCGAACTGTATCACACAGGCAAATTCCAAAATGAATTCAAATTACTTTAACTCAAATATTTATAGTGGACATTTGGCATTCATCAGCAATACTTCCAGAGTCCTCTATATATCCTTAAATTTGCTATTCCAGAACATTTTGCATGGATCTTGATTTTCTCCAAAATCACATTCTATTGAAGGTCACCTGTTTCCTTTTCCTTCTCGACCCACAAGTTTTACCACTAAATTTTTATAAACCCATGTCTCTTATTTTATACACATACAAAAATTGTAGTTGTAAGCACTTAGTGATGTACAATAAAGACTGCTTAAGAAGAACCACAGTCATATTGAGATGCACATGCTGGGAGCAGTAAAATTTCAGAGCCCTCTGGAGGTCACTTGGGAAAATTCAAAACCACAAGTGTCAAATCTGCGAATGCAAAGAGTCTAATGGATACTAAGTGCTTATTATATGCAAGACATCGTGGTGAGTGCTGCAGAGAATTCAATATGCATAATTGTCTCTGTTCTAAACATTTTACTAATTAATCCAGTGCTTCTATCTCTGTTGTATCATTTTTGTTGACATTTTTATTTAATAGAACTTTCTATAGAAATAGCCTAAAGGCCTCCAGTCAAGATGGTGCCTTGAATTAATGCTGCAACCTTCTCTCTCTCTCACTCTCACACACACACAAAATATTAATAGATTGGATACTTTAAAAAATTTTAACATGAATATTTTTCAATATATAAACATGTACAAGAGCTAGTAATACAACATAATAGACACAGAGGTGAGGGAAGGTTACTGCCACTGGATCAACCAGATTCCAGAATTGTTCATAGTATATATACAATATACACACACATACACATATATACATACATATCTACACACATGCATATATTTTAATGGAGAACCTGTGCCAATCCCCAAGACATTGGCTTATATGAAACTATACTTGGCAGCAGGAGGGGAACTACAGAGAGCATAAACAGCTAGGCAAGCAGGATCCCAGCCAAGCTCAAAGGCTTACGATTGGGTCGGTGCTTTTTTCATTATCACCATGGGACACAAATGCAGAGGCATCAATATGAAGCCTGGCTCCAGATAGGAGACACTGAGTCTACAGACTATAGACAGGAAAGAATAAGTACAGAGAATTTGAGAAGGAATTGTCCAACTGAAATTTTAAGCATATGAAAAACAGAAAAGCTAAGGAAAGTAAATTCAATCAGGAAATGTTAAAATGACTGTAAAGAAGAAATGTTTTATATCATCAAAGAAGTTAATAACATCTGTAAAATAAGAACTAAAACTAAAATTATAGAACCAAAGATGTCAGATATGAATCAAGAACAGGCTAAGAGGCCGGGCGCGGTGGCTCAAGCCTGTAATCCCAGCACTTTGGGAGACCGAGGCGGGCGGATCACGAGGTGAGGAAATCCAGACCATCCTGGCGAACACGGTGAAACCCCGTCTCTACTAAAAATACAAAAAAAAATTAGCCAGGCGTGGTGGCGAGCGCCTGTAGTCCCAGCTTCTAGGGAGGCTGAGGCAGGAGAATGGCGTGAACCCAGGAGGCAGTGGAGCTTGCAGTGAGCGGAGATCTCGCCACCGCACTGCAGCCTGGGCGACAGAGCAAGACTCCGTCTCAAAAAAAAAAAAAATTATATATATATATAAAATTCCAATGAAAATCCTGGTATCTTATTTTAGGAAACTTGATGGGTTGATTCTAAAGGTATTTATGGAATAATAGCTAATACTTAGTATTTTCTGTTCATCAGGCACCATTCCAAGAACTTTAAAAATAACGACTCTTTAATGTCCACAATCACCTTAACTATAAAATAGGTTCCACTATCATTTCCATTTTATACCTGAGAAAACAGAGGCACAGAGACAGTAAAAACTTACCCAGGGTCAGAAAAATAGTAATAAAAAAATGAAGATTCTTCCCCAGTTTGCCTCCAGTGTCCCTGCCCTTGACACCACTATGCCATTCTGTCAAGAGTACCAAATGATTCTGGTGAAGAACAAGAAAGGAAAAGGCGAACAGGGAGATGTTTTTATCACTGTAACTTGAAATAGTGTGAAATTGATGAATAAATAAGTAAATATGCCAGTAAAACAGATTGAAACACCTGTAAACCACTTACACATTTAATTTACGAGAGTAGAAACATTTTAGATCAATGAGAAATGAATTTCGTAGAATAGGAAATATAAATAGTGGAAAAAAATATATGTAAAGATGCTCAATGTAAATAGTAATCAAGGAAAGGTAAATTTAATTAAATGTAAATTCAACCATAAATTTGTCATCCCAAAGTAAGCAAAGTTGAACCATCATGGGAAAGTTGATCATTCCCACCTCTTCCCAAGTCAGCATTGCCACATTAATGCTGTCGTGTTGGTAACTTGAATCTGGTCACGTGGGAGGATTTATGCAATGGAAATGGACAAATGCTGCAAGTCAGGGTTACTTTGCCTATTTACCAGTTCGGCAGCATACACTAACTCAGAATGAGATATTGATTCATACCTATGAGTTACACACGAGCTGAAAACATTAGCAACAGCCAATGTTGACAAGAATATAAAGGACAAATTTCTTCCTCTGCTGGTAGGATTATAAAATAGAACTGCTCAAAACAATTTGGCATTATCTGTAAAACTGAAGGCATATTTATCCTATGACGGCAATTTCCCTGCTGGGCATATCGAGAACCTTCACGTGTAGGCAAAAGGAGACATACATAAGCATGTTCACAGCAATGTTGACTGATGTGCTAGAAAGTCAGAAACATCCTAAGTATCCATCAAGAGGAGAATGAATACATAAATTGAAATATGTTTATAGATTATATAGCAGTGAAAATGAACGAACTGGAACAATACATGTTAATTTAAATAAATCTCATGAATACATTAAGTGAAAAAAGCAAGTCATGGTATAATATGTAATGTATATACCTTTAGTATATAAATTTAAAACCTGGAAGCAGTGTTATATGCTTTATGGTTATATATTTATGTGTACACATGTATATATATGTCTGTGTGTGTTTGTGTAGATATAAAATATACAAAATGTTTTAAAATTACATCAGATAATCAAAATGTGGAAAAACGTTCATTCTCATACACTGTAAGTGAAAGTGTGATTTGGCATTACTCACTTCCAGATCAATTTGGTAATATTTACTGAAAATGGAGAAATGCCTACTCATAACCCATCAGTTTGGTTTCTACATATAATAACCTAAGGAAAACTCGCACACACACGCACAAAGGACAAGCTCAATAATTGCCACTGCAACATTACTTTGTGCAGTTATTTTTACTAGAGAATAAATGTCACAGGATACGACAGAGCAGTTAAAGTAGGCCAGCTAGATCTATCTGTCTATCTATGTCCACATGGATAAGGCTCAAAACCATGCTAGGTGAAAAGTTATAGAATTATGTGTATTGTATACCATTTATTTTGTTGTATAAGAACACATGGAATAACACATTATTTATGGATAAATGTATATCTGAAAATATTAAAATAGGAACTGAATATAAACCAAATTAGTGTCTGTGTTTGCCTTTATGGAGGAGAAAACAGAATGATCTACAGACAGAAGCAGAAATATCTGTAAGCATTTATTTGAGAAAAAGATCTAAAGGAAATATATGTTAACACTTATCAAATTTAGGTGGCAGGCACATGGGTGTTTATGTTTGTGTATAACACTGAAAATGTTCATATTTTTCCTTTTTAAGGAAAATAGTGTATTTCCCTTAGCTTCCTGGATTTGTTTTTGGAAAAGTAAAAACCACTAAAATTGGAGTCAAACACAGGTTAAATCCCATCTCTTGCAGCAGGCAGCTGTGAGTCCACAGGCAAGCCTCCCGAGTTTTAGATGAGAAGGTAATAACCACCTTGCAGAGAAAGGGTGAATGAGATGTCCTGAGGCACAAGGCCTAAGACACTGGCTTTCTGTATTGGTTTGCTAGGACTGCCATAAGAATGCACCACACACTGTGGCTTAAACAACAGAAATGTTTTACCTCGCAGTTCTAGAGGCTAGCTCCAAAATTGAGGTTCCTTCCTGAAGGGCTGGTTCATTCTGGGGGCCATATGGGAGAAGTCTGGTCCAGACCTCTCCCCTTGGCTTGCCCCTGGCTGTCTTGTCTCTTCACATCACCTTCCCACTGTGAGTAGCTGTGTGTGAACTTCTAAGTACGGTAGTCGTGTCGGATTAGGGCCTACTTGAATTACCCTGTTTTAACTATAAAGGCCCAATCTCAAAATATGGTCCCATTTTGAGGTGCTAGGAGTTGGAATTCCAACACAGAATTTTGGGGGAACACAATTCAATCTACAACACCTAAAGTGTTATAGTCGATACTTAAAATACATTAAAAAAAATATATTGCCTTTAAAGGTTAAACTCATCCTCAACTAAAAGTGACTTTAACTTACTGGTATTATCTAACTGGTCAAAAGTTCGTGGGCAGGTCTGAGAAATTGCAGAATTAGGTTACTGACTTCAACTCCTTCCTTTTCAGATATAATATGACACCTGTGTTGGTGAAGCCTGTGGCCAAAATAAAGGCTGGACCTGCCAGCTTCTCATTTGTTGCTCTACATCCAGTTTGCTCAGGTGGATAGAGGATAATGCTAATAAGGCCAAGATCCTACATTTGATTCCCATCAGAGCTAATTAGCCTCACTCATTCCTACACACAGACTGCTCTTAGCTGATACCTGCTGACCCAGGGAACAACTGAAGCCAATAAAAAACAGGGTACTGGCTATTCAAAAGACATGACTTCTATTTTGAGTCCCAGAAATTGTCATCTAAGAGCAGGAAAGAGGCAATGGAAGGCTACCCTTATCCCAGTTCAAACAGCCCTTATCATGTTATTCCAGACTTCCATGACCAGGTGATTAACACTTAAAAAATAAAAATCTTAACAGACTCAGTCAACACAAAACCAAAGAAAAGGAAAGGTAAACTCAAAAGATATGAAGATATCGCAGCCTGGGGTTACAATAATCTTCTCATGTGAACACTTGTTTTCCACCTAATTAAATCAACTTTCATATTAAAATAGTTCCAAATAGGTTTCCAATGAATAATCATGACACTAGTGTCTCCTTATCTGAAGTTTCACTTTTCACAATTTTAGTTACCCATGGTCAACGCAGTTCAAAAATGTTAAATGGGAAATTCCAGATATAAACGATTCACAAATTTTAAATTGCATGCCACTGTGAGTAGCTTGACGCAACCTTCCATGAGCCTGTTCTGTCCCATCTGGAATGTGAGTCATCCTTTGTCCAACGTCTCCCTGCTGTGTATGCTACCCACTCTTTCATCACTCAGTAGCCATCTTGGTCATCAGATTGACTGTCATTGTATTGTTCTAGTTGATTATTAGTTATTGATGTTAATCTTTTACTGGGCCTAATTTAGAAATTAAACTTTATAAGTATATATGTACAGAAAAAAAAACAGTCCATATAGAGCTCAACACCATCTTCAGTTTCAGGCACCCACTAGGGGTCTTGGAATGTACCACCTGTGAACAAGGAAGCACTAATTTACTTACAAACATTTTATTTCCACTTGTCAACTATTCCATATCTCTCCTCTGTAAAATATTGAGCATCCTACAGAATAATCAATTTATAAACTTTGCAAGAAAGAAATGTTTGTCTCTCATTTTTTAACTCACATGTTGGTTGTAAATGAAAACATTCAGGTACAGAACAGAATGCTAACATTCCCAGTTTCTCAGAAACACATTTCAAATTTCCAAGTTTTTCTTCTTCTCAGCTCCCTCCTGCCTCAGGAACCCTTGGGCCTTAGAATTCATGTGAATTTTACTGCAGAGAACACTGCATTGGACTCTTTGATACAGATATACTTTTGGGGAACTCTGTTTACAATTTTCTCCTTTTAAATTTCATAGGAATGATGGCCAGAGCACTGTGTGTGAGAGGACTGTTGTATTCACATAACAGAAACCCAGTTCAATCCAACAGAAAGGATTTTTAGCTTCCGAATGTCTGAAGTCCAAGTCCAGGAGTCTACTTCAGGCACAGCCGGATCCAGAGGCATCTGCCCTCTTTTTCTCAGGTCTACTTTCTTCCAACAGGCTCTTCAGATAGTGGCACAGAGGTCTAACAGAGCCTCTCAAATTATATTCTGCTAGTTTAGCAATGACACAAGAAAAATACAAAACTTCTCTCTTCTAAAAGTCCCAGCAAGAATTCCAGGTCTCATGATTCCATGCCCATTCCTAAACCAGTCCGTGTGTCCCTGTAGATGCTGCACCCTCATCTACCATGCTTGGTCCATGTACCTGCCCAAAGCTTAAGAGGGGGATCAACATCCCCTTAACCCCTACGACCATGTGGATTGAAATGGTCAAAGGCTGATATTCCACAGAAACACTGAGGTGCTGTTATCAGAAGGGAGGTGGAAGGCAAGGCAATAGACATCCATTATTGAAGGCTTAAGCTGTCATCTCAGAAAAAAATATTGGTCACCAAGGGGGTGGGGTCTGAAAGCAGGGCTCAATATAAACTCATCATTATAGCTGGAAAAAATATAAAGTGAATATCCATTTTCTACTGCTGGTGGGTTAACACTGCATTTTCATATGGTTGCATAATTATAACTCAGTTATGATTTGAAAGCTTAGCTGCAGGTATCAGAAAACAGCAAATGAAGAGTGACACCAAAAGGTTGTTTAACTCATCCCCAGTCACCAATAAAATCACACCTAAGCCTTCAATTTTTGAAGACCTACAGAAACAAGATGCCTTTATTATTTCATTATAATTAAATTATTAAGAGTGATATATGCTGTCTTTTCTAGCCCTCTCCATGCAAGGGAACAACTCCTTTTGTGCATGTAATTAATTAATTTGTTGTAGCAATTAGTTTCAATGCTCTTATGAGGCATGCTAATCTCTCGCCAGGGCAAAATGAGGCACTCGGATGGATAAAAGCTGTACTTCTGGGAGGGGTGAATTCAATAAGGACTTTGGGACCAGAACATGTTTCCTCACCCCAGGGATTGTTCACATGGAGTTCAAAAGCCTGGGGAACGATAACCTCACCAGGTGTGACCTGTTAACTGCCAAATTCCACAACTCCCCAGTCTGAAACTTGTGCTTCTTGGATTATCTGTCCAGCGGTAGAGTCAACCACAGAAATCAGGCATTGTTTTTTTTTGCTCCCTCTGTAATCCTCTACTGTATCACAATTAATGGCAGTGTCACACTGTACTTCATGTAAATTAATTCTATGTTTGTCTAAATAACCTGATACAATTTAAGTTCCATATGCAGCCAGTTTTTTTTTTTTTTTTTTAATACACTAACCTGAAAGATGGAAAAGACATTTCTCTACAGAGAGTTCTGGGATTTTTTAAAATTGGAAATTAAATAAATAAGGGGCTCACCATATGTGCAGCCGGGGACATTACTTGTAGCATTTAGCAGGGGCAGATTATCCAGTTTCATTATTTGATACATTTTCAGGCTTGCAACAGAGTAGGAAGGAATTGATGGGAGCAGCAAATTCATTTTAAAACAGGTTTATCGCTTCATCAGGTATTCATTTAACCAGAATCTGCAGCATAACTGGATCTCTTTGGCCCTATGTGACATGTTTTCCAAATGGAATAATAAGTATAGAGATAGAATATGTAGTTAAAGACTTCCCATCTCTATGAGGCACCCAGATACTCGAAGAAATTACTTTCATTCTCAAGCCACTGATCACTACAGGATGACCAGCTGGTGCAGAGCTCCGGTGCAGGGCCCTGCTAAACAGAAATCTAGAGATGCCACAATACTCTTGGTTTTCAGCAAATGAGCCTAACAGGTAGTTCCTAGTGAGAAAAAAATAAGTTGAGTATTTTAAGAAGTGTTATAGGCTGGGCCCAGTGGCTCACGCCTGTAACCCCAACACTTTGGGAGGCTGAGGCCAGTGGATCACTGGAGGTCAGGTGTTCGAGACCAGCCTGAGCAACATGGCGAAACCCCATCTCTACTAAAAATACAAAAATTAGCCAGACGTGGTGGCACATGCCTGTAATCCCAGCTACTTGGGAGGTTGAGGCAGGAGAATCACTTGAACCCAGGAGGTAGAGGCTGCAGTGAGATTGCACCACTGCACTCCAGCCTGGGCAACAGAGCAAGACTCCATCTCAAAAATAAATATGTAAGTGTTGGAATACATTTTCTTACAGCTGCTAAGCCAAATAGAGAAATAGCATAAAATTCAGAAGATAAAATAAAAATTTAAGTATTATTCTAAGAATCTTCAGCAAGCTAACATAGGAACAGAAAACCACCGCATGTTCTCATGCATAAGTGGAATTTGAACAAAGAGAACACATGGACACAGAGAGGGGAACAACACACACCAGGGCCTATTGGCAGGTTAGAGGGCGAGGGGAGGGAACCTAGAGGACAAGTCAGGTGCAGGAAACCACCATGGCACATATATACCTACGTAACAAACCTGCATGTTCTGCACATGTATCCCAGAACTTAAAGTAAAATTTTAGAAAGTGTTAATAAACTACAGCAGATATCCAGGGCTTGGTAAATTATGCACGTGAGGGCACACACCAAACCAGTTACTCTGTAAGATCCAACTTCTAGTCAGAAATGAAGATTGTGAACTCACTCAGATCCCATATCATGTCTTCCGTTTAATCAATTGTGTCATGACCCGAAAGTAATTTCAGAACAAAATATTTTCTAAATATATATTATTTTTTAAATATCAAGAGCTATAGCTAGTGTAATATGTACAATTGTTTCACAAAGGCCCTTAATTGATTTCATTCACAGATTTCATGTGTTATCACTATTTGAATACATCACAACATATAAAATGTCCCCCTGTTTACTGATAATGCAATATTGAAAGGCATAGCTTAGATCTGCTACCTAAGCGAGCTGACTCCATCCCAGTCTAAACTACTGGCTCTCAACCTTCGATACACATTAGAACCTTCTGGAAAACTTGTAAGATATTCCCTGCCTGGATCAATTAAATCAGAAGACTGACTAAGGATATGCCCCCAGCATCAGTAGCTTTTAAAGCTCCTTAGGCATTTACTACTATTCAGCCAGAGTTGAGGACTTTCGATTTAGAGACTGGCTCTCCAAGCATGGCCCTGGGAGTACTGGCTTCAGTATCACCTGGGATCATGTTAGAAATGCAAATCAGTTTCTACCCAGACCTACTGAATCTGCAACTCTGGGAGAGG
Source organism: Papio anubis (assembly GCF_008728515.1). NCBI lineage: Eukaryota > Metazoa > Chordata > Mammalia > Primates > Cercopithecidae > Papio > Papio anubis. Next base: position 6,726 of record NW_022166785.1, on the reverse strand, counting down.
TGGGCATTGGAGCAGACCCTCCAGGTGATTCGGATACAAGCTAAAGTTTGAGCCCCACTGATCTGGTGTTTGGAATAGCCCATGCAGGGAAAGTTTGGATCTGCAGAGCAGACACGCTGGTCTACAGTGGAGAGGCCAAGAGGCCAGGAGTGAATCCAAGCTTTGAGGAGCTTAAAAGCCTGTATACTTTTAAGATATATTTAAAAAAAAAAAAAGAAAAGAATAAAGTTTCAACATCCTGAGTAGCTGGGACTACACCACAGCCAGCTAGTTATTTTATTTTTGTAGAGACAGAATCTTACTATCTTGCCCAGGCTAGTCTCGAACTCCTGTCCTCTAGCTGTCCTCCTGGCTCAGCTCTTGGAATTATAGGCGTGAGCCACTATGCCCATCTCTTGTCTCGTCCATTTTTTTTTTTTTTTTTTTTTTGAGACATAGTCTCACTCTGTCACCCAGGCTGGAGCACAGTGGCACCATCTTGGCTCACCACAACCTCTGCCTCCCAGGTTCAAGCAATTCTCATGCCTCAGTCTCCTGAGTAGCTAGGACTACAGGCATGTACCACCATGTCCAGCTAACTTTTTGTATTTTTAGTAGAGATGGAGTTTCACTATGTTGGCCAGGCTGGTCTTGAACTCCTGACCTCAGGTGATCCACTCACCTCAGCCTCCCCAAGTGCTGGGATTACAGGTGTGGACCACTGCGCCCAGCCTGGTCTTGTACTTTTTTTATTTATTCCTTTATCATGCTTAAGTGCCTCATAGTAGCTTCCTAAGAAAGTATTCAAGAAGATAAATTGTTTATGTAAGTTTCAACATTCCATTATCCTGCTCTTATCACACTTGATTGGTAGTTTGGGTTTAGAATTGTGGGTTAAGAGCTAGAGTCTTGAAATCATTTTTTCAAACATTCCTTCTACCACATTGCTACACAAAGTGTGGTCCAGGGCCCAGTGTTAGTCTGCAAGCTCTTTGTCATCCATCTGTGATTGAGATGAAAATCAGAATCACTATTACAGAAATTGAGATTAAGCATTTTGATATTTGTATACCAATTTGACTGAGTCTATTTGATTTTGTCTATTGAAGCTAATAAAATTTGGAGACTTTAAAAAACCAAAAGATTAGATTCAAAAGTAAATACCCATTTAGAGTGAGAGAAATCACACCAAATTTTAAACATTTAGTGTTAGCAAATATCACAAACCACAAAACATAATACTTTAACTAATTGACTAGAAATCACCTTTCCAATACTCCTTCCCCTTAATTTTTTTTTCCCTACAGAACACCATTTGATTGCCTTTCCATGTAACAATTTTCTAATATTTTCTGTAGAAAGAGAATTTGTAATTAAATCTTTAGCATAGTGATTTTTTTTTATTATTATTGACAAGTTACAAAAAGTGTCTACAGGGTTATTGTTGAATTTGGGGAAACTTTTATTAGGTTTTATTCATATACGAGCTGTAGGATTTTAAGGCATTTTAAATATTTCATTGTAGCTACTAATCTTAAACACTCTTTGAATCGAAGAGTCTCTAGCCAGGGACTTGGAAATGCTCTGTGAAAATGAGGGGCCTAATGTTTTATTCCGTAATGCCAAATCCACCTTGCACAGACTTTTAATAAATTAACTTCCCCAACCAACCCACCACCTACATAACTCATTTTACTTCTGTGGAGAGAATAAAGAGATGGTGCATGGAATCCTGGAGAGTTAAGGAAAAATTCCTCCTGATGGAAACTAAATGAAGAGAATTATTGTCCCCCTGAAAGAGTGACCTTCGGGTTATCTACATATGGAGAAATGTGCAAGGTGAACTGAAGTCACAGGACCAGATTCCCTTTTCTCCATTGATCTAAAAAGGGTGATTTTTCTGCTTCTGAAGCTGGAAAGGCCCAGCAGGGCCCAGTGTGACTTTGTAGCTCCTGAAGTAAGGCAAAGATGCTTCCTGTGGTGCTAAGTTCCAAAGGCAGCTTGCTAACTTTGTGAGACTTGGCTGCTCAAAAATAGAGTACGGAAGTCCCTGGTCAGATATATCCTGAGTGAGAATGATCATCTGAACAAAATTCAGAATAGGTTTTTATTTTGATTTACTTCTAAAGCAGCAAATAAGCAGAAAAAAGTAAATGCAAGAGACAAAGATACAAAGACTGATACAAACTAATAGCATTGCCTTCCTTGTTACTGCTTACGGGTGCAGCTGAGGCCCATAGTGAACTAACCACTACTGACAGGAGCTCGTACTCTGGGCTTGCCATCTTTTATACCTCCAGCTCCATCAGCACCCGGATACACATTATTTCGTATATAAAAATGATAATTACACTAGTTAGAGAACACATGTCTGCACTGAACGTTTTAAATATCCTGCCAGGCCCACAGAGATAATCTCTCCTCATGAACACCAGATTCATGGACTCAAGAGTCTTCCATTTTTGTGCATTCAAGGACTCAGTGCCTAGACTTAGAAAATATTGCACAATTTTTGGTAACATCAATTAAAGGCTAAGCTTTCAGCTTACAGGATTATAAGATAGGTGATATGTACATGCATGAGAAACAAAAAAGCGTACCTAACGCAGTCTTTTCTTTCAACCTGATCGTTAAATAGCTGCTGAAACGAACATCTGTTTATGAACTCTTTTTATCAGTATTTGTCCCCTTACAAAAAAAAGTAAGAGTGAGAGAGATCCTATCTTGTTGGGGAACTCAAGCACAGCTTAATGAGGTAGGTAGCATTTTGAATGGGTCTTGAAGGATGGAATTTGACAGATGACATATTTCAGGAAGAAATTCCAGATGGTGAGAACCTCATTAGCAAAAGACACAAAAGAAAGAAATCATGAAGTGTGTTTGGAGAAAAGTAGTAATACAGTTTAACTGAACTGAGGGATGCCTGAGGGGCAAAAACTGAACTCAAAAGTTTAGAGCTGGAGTGTGAAGCTGAAGAGTTGGGATTTCTTTCCCCAGCAATGTGGGCACCATGAGAAGTTTCGATGAGGACGTGATCAGGATGTGCTTTTAGGAAGATGCATCTGCCATCAAGAATGCAACTAGTGCTAAAGAGTGTGACCACAGATCCATGAGCCCAGTTAGGATATTAAAACAATAATTTAAGTACAAATGTAACTAGGACAGTAGCTCTGGAAATCGAGAATGAATGTGAGGACAAGATAAGGGAAGCTTCCACCAAATGGCTCAAGTGGGAGAATCTCTGAGCAGGGAAATAGGCAGGAGAGTACAAAGTGGATAGAGTGTCACCTAAGAAGCTCTGACGTTTGAAATCTGGAATCATAAGCTTGCTGGGAGCATGCTATGTAATTTCCACGTGTTGATCCTCCAATATGCTCAGCAGACCAATGGCTGAACGGATCTAGGCATTTGGAAGCCATCTCCAAATCTAACCTGCAGGCTCTACACAAATAGGAACAGTGTTCATTTTCTTCATTAAATACTCAGTGCATAATCTGGTACCTACTAAGAGCAGTTATTTAAGAAATCTATGTTGGGTAAAATAAAAGTTATAGTTGAGTCAATGGAAAAGAGTAAGACAGCAAAGTGTAATGGGCGTAAAAATTAGGGAAATCGGTCAAAGGCAGAACATTAAATAACACCTACAAATTATGCTTTGCAAGAGGAAGAAAACGTCTAAGACAAGCAGTAGTACTGTGACAGTGTTGTAATATAACAATAATTCCTAACAGAGTAAGCGAGTTATAATTCACATGCTTACAGTTCAGTGGAAGATAGGAAACAATTTGCACCTAGAATGTTTCTGGGCTTTGAGAAGTAACATTGCAGCATTAATTGGTGCTGTTTATTAAAAAGTTATTTGTAGAAAGGGATGGAGTAGATTGAGTCTCCCACATATTCATTCTCAGTAATCACCCTTTCTGGGGACTTTGTAGAGGTTAAAGAGGGGATGAATAAATATTGCAATGACAGAATGATGTTTTTAAAAACAGCACAAGCCTGTTACACCTTAGTTTAGAAGCCTTTGATGACTTCCCATTATACTTAGAAAAAATCCAAACTCTTACATTGTATACATTTTGTTCTGCAATATCTGTTGCTTGTCAACCTCTCCCATCCCATTTTGTGCTTCCAATGTCCTGCAGCCATGACACCCCAGATACACCTACCATCTTCCGTTTCCCCAAATGAACTCTTCTGCTTCTGTTTTTCCTTCTGATTGGAACACCCTCCCCCAACCACCACTTCTTTCTTACCCACTTGCATTATTGACTTAACTCCTACTCATTCTTCAATCTCAGTTCAAGTATCACTTCTCTGGGGAAGCCTTTCCCTTCCCCTTAGTTTAGGTCAGAATCCCATGTTATTTTCTGTTACAGTTCCGGGTATCCTCCCTTTACAGCCTTTAACCATAGTTATAATTAGATACTAATTTGTATGCTTTTTAAGTGTCATTCTCTGCCAATCTACCATCATATTTCCATAGGGGTACTGTCAGCTTGACTGGCACATGATTCTCTACAAATATTTTTTGAATAATAACAATGATAGCTAACTTTCTCAACTAGATGATACATTTACTAAGTGCTTACATGAGATGAAGGCAGTCGAGTGTGGTGTAAAAAGCATGGACTTGGAAACTGATAGCCTGGGTGCAAACTTCAGCTTTACCACTTTATTCCATGTGTGAACTCAGGAAAATTAGGAATTCTGTGTTCTTAAAGCCAAAGAGCTGAGAATCAACCCAAGCAACTGCAAGTCCTATTAACCACGACATGATGTAGAAATAACTTCCACCTCTAAAATTACATGTAGAAACATCCATACACACCTGCACCTCTTCCTTACACCCCACCCTGCTCCCTCCTCTTCTGCAAAGCATTAAGTGGACTGCTAGGCCACTTAAACCCATGAGCAAATATTCCAAGAAGCAAACTCAGGCCAAGATTATCTTTTGTACCAACACCACAAAGTCAAAAATAGACAAGACCAATAATCATGGATGCCCTGTAGTGAAACTGACAAATGTTTCTGCACTCCTATTTTGCTTTTCAGTGGAATGTCACTTCACTAACAGATTTCGAATGCTACTTCTTTGCATGTGCACACACCAATATGCTTTATTTGATATTTATCACTTAATAAACACATAAAAGTTTGCAAAAAATTTGTGTTCCGTGATCCTTGATGACGAAGCATTAGTGATCCAGTCCTTTTCCAGACCTAATGATATTTTGCTCCAACAGCCTAATGCTATATAGCTCATACAAAACAAATAAGGCACCCATGAAACACAATAGGACATGTGAAGTCATGGTGGAAATAAAGGGTACAATGAAGGTGTTGAGAAGACACTTAGAAATATGACCATTTCATTTGATGTGGAAAGGCAATTGATCTCTAAGCATTGAGAGAATGCTCAGATTATCCTTTGCTGCTAAGTTATCCTCAGTGCTGCTCCTTTCAGTTGACCTGTTTGTATATGGGTCCTGGAGTCTTGTTTTATGTAGGGGTAGCTGTAAGTGATTGTGTGCCCTGGAAACCATTGACAAGGAAGAGTATCCAGAGTATCATCAGGGAAAAACAGCATTTCCTTCATTTCTTCAACAATTACTAGGAAGCACCTCTGCTTCTAAAAGCATGAGTCTCATGAGGACGTTCACGAATAAACCCATGCATCCTGAGAACCACACAATGAACTGTGCTGCTGAGATTTGAAACAAATATTTCAAAGTGGGTTTAAAATCTGAAAACTGAGCAATGTTGGCCTCAAAAATTCCCATTTGTAGGTTTTGAAAAACAAAAGAGGTAAACTTTGTTGCGTAAATCCCGTAAGAACTCCAGAGAACAGGAAAAGGAAGGATTTATTTAGGGAATACATTGTTCATTTGCCAGTTTTGAGTTTTCAGAATGCATGTGTCTCATGTCGCCAGTGTATACTAGATTATATATATGAGTGTGGTTTATGGTTTCCTTTTGATGTTGTTAGTGTTTATGTTTCTTGTTGTGTCATTTTGAAAAAAATGAAAAATACTGTCTTCTAAGTTTCTCTTTTCCAAAAGGCAAATTGGCAAATATTCCCTTTTTCACCCCTTCCAGGAGGGGGTCCTGAACCCTGACAGAGTAGTTTACATATTAAATTGATAACATGTGCCTCTCTGGAAAAGGAAAAGCAAGCTAAAATACACCCTGGGGGAATTCTAAGGTGCAGGAATGTGATCCTATTTCTGTGTAACAAGAACATTAATATTAATAGTGAGTTAGGCGTACTTCCTTAGCAAGCAACTCTTCTCCCCGGGGAGTTCTCACAGCATCTCTATCTCCCGTTGGTTCTGATCCTGTTTCCTGACTTTGAAATTCAGACATCAGACTGTTAGCATTTTTCTGCAGATCCTTCCTTTTCTTTACAGATCAGAAAGAGTCCAGACTCATCCTCCAATTGTGATACATGCTTGGTTCCATAGTTACACACGAATTTCCCTTCCTTCTCTCTCCCTCTATTAAAAATTGTTTCCCTTATTTCCCCCATCCTCGTAGTTATGCTGACTTATGCCATTTCTAAGAGTAAGAGTCCTAGATCCCTGAATTATGGGAGCTTAGATTTCATTAATTAGGTTCAGTGCAAAATAATTAGTATTTTTAGGTGCATATATAACATTTCCAGAAGAACACAAGCCACCAGAAGAGAAACTGCTTTCCACTTTGCCATGACTAGGATTTCCACTCTCATCAGCGCAGCTTTACACT
>NW_022166784.1:0-1361 GCF_008728515.1 Papio anubis | reverse complement strand
ATTGAAATGTCTGTACTGATCCTCAACCAATAAAATCTCAATTATGAAAATAAAAAAAAAAAAATATATAGTGGAAGAAAAATGAGCTCCAGTCTCCAACAGAACAGAATATTTATACTTTTAAAAAATAGCATTAAAGTCTTCAGAGTCAATGTATGAATCTAACAGCATATAAATACATAGCTTAAATAAGATTGGCTCATACTGGATTTTGAATCTTATTTTCTGTTTTAGAGTTTAGTGTCTTTCTGGTTTTAATATATATATACACACACATATATATACACATGTATACATGTATATATACATGTGTATATTCATAGGTATATATGTGTATATATGCATCTATATACATATCCATATAAACATACACATGTAGATATAGATGTGTGTATGTATAATATACATTATCTGTGTAAGGTAAAATGTGGAATGCAATTATGGATATGCAGTCATGCATCATTTAACGAAAAGGATAAGTTATGCAAATCCTTAAGTGATTTCTTCATTTGTATGATCATCACAGAGTATACTTACTTAAACTTATATGGTATAGTCTGCTACATACCTATGCTATATGATATTGCCTATTGTTGCTAAGCTACAAACCCATAGAGCATATTACTGCACTGAACACTGTGGGCAACTGTAACACAATTGTAAGTATTTGTGTATCTAAACACAGAAAAGATAATGTATGGTTCTATGAAGTTAGAACAGCTATGATGTCACTAGGTGATAGTAACTTTTAGCTCTATTATAATTTTATGATACCACTTTTCTATGTGCCATCTATCATTGACTGAAACATTCTTATATAGTACATGACTGTAATTATGGAATAACAAAAAGAGGTATTTTGACAGTGTTAAAGATGAAAAAGAAGTCAATATAAGAAAACAAATGGTCCCTGGGAATTTATCTCAACATCATAACTACATGATTCCTCCTTAAATCTCCTGGTAACAACTCAGTACAATCTAGATTATAGTTCCATCTGTTCTGTGTCACTAGTGTAGACATGTGAAAACACACACACACACATATACACACATACACACACACCTTGAGCAATAGGTAGCTTTTAAAAAATCACGTTGGGCCAGGAGCGGTGGCTCATGCCTGTAATCGCAGTACTTTGGGAGGCAGAGGTGGGCAGATTGCCTGAGCTCAGGAGTTCGCGACCAGGCTGGGCAACACGGTGAAACTCTGTCTCTACTAAAATACAAAAAATTATCCGGGTGTGTCTACATGTGCTTGTAGTCCCAGCTACTTGGGAGGCTGAGGAAGGAGAATAGCTTGAACCTGGAAGGCAGAGGTTGCAGTGAGCAGGGATCCCACCACTGCACTCCAGCCTGGGT
>NW_022166783.1:0-1361 GCF_008728515.1 Papio anubis | reverse complement strand
GCTTAAGGCAAGGACTGGCCATTTTCACTTATTTCTGGTAGAATGTTATCAGTTAAGTGCAGGCAGGGCATTTGCACTTTTGTGATTCTTCAGTTACTTCAGGCCATCTGGGCGTATATACGTGCAAGTCACAGGGGATGCGATGGCTTGGCTTGGGCTCAGACACCTGACAACTATAGTCTTTACTTTTAAGGTGTGGGGTAAGACCATATAATCCCCAACTAGGCTCCTGATGTTGTGTGTGGCATCCAGCAACAGCACGTTCCATTCCTGGATTAGTTGACTCAAGAGTCCACAGTGAGAACGATTTCTGGTGAATGAAACACCAGGCAGGAGGGTGATTCCGCTGGGCAGCTCTTCACCCACAACCCAGAAGCTGAGGGGAGAGGAAGAGGCCCACGCGCGTCCACCGTGCTCACGCCCCCTTCGACTGCCCCCCACTCCTAGAGACCCGGACCCAAGGGAAATCTGACCTGAAAATGGGCAAAACCTCACTTTGGCAGAGGGACAGGGACTCGGGGCCACAACTTGACCTCAGAGCAACACAAGTGCAGAAACAGCACCCCACGACATCCTCCCCACCCAAATTCAAGGAGGAAAACCAACGTCCTGCCCCCTTGCGGAAACCCCCGGCTGCTGGAGCAGACGCCTGCTGGTGTGTGCAACCTCTCCCGTCCCACGTTCTGGGCTCAACACCTGTGCCTCAGCCCTGGCACTGCTCGCCATACCCACAGGTGTACCAGGAGGGGCAGGTCCTAAGGTCTCCACTGCACCAAAGCCTGCAAGGCAAAGGGGCAGCTCCCTCCAGCAGGAGTCCAGAAGCACGCAATGCACCAGCGTAAAGGCGTGAGAATTCTCCCCTCGGTCTCCGAGTCTCCAGTCTGTTGCCCGCCAGGTGTTCTGCCAACGGCGAGGCCCAAGCTGGGCGGCACATTTGGTTCTCACCATTTCCTTTATCAAATCAATACTGCAAACATATCCAATTCATCCTGTCACTAAAAATGAAATAATCCGCCATCTCCATCACAGATGATGCAATCAGGTTTTCATTACCGGGTTTTTGTTTTGTTTTGCTTTTTGTGTTTTTCTATTTTGAGATGGAGTTTCTGCTCTGTCGCCCAGGGTGGAGTGCAGTGGTGCGATCTCGGCTCACTGCAACCTCTGCCTCCCGGGTACAAGTGATTCTCCTGCCTCAGCCTCCCAAGTAGCTGGGATTACAGGTGCCTGCCACCATGACCGGCTAATTTTCATATTTTCAGTACAGACGGGGTTTCACCATGTTGACCAGGCTGGTCTCGAACTCCTAACCTCAGGGGATCCACCTGCCTCCTCCTCTCAAAGTGCTGGAATTACAGGTGTAA
>NW_022166782.1:0-1361 GCF_008728515.1 Papio anubis | reverse complement strand
ACTTTCACATGCACACGAATGCTTAGATGCACACACTCAGCCCTGCGTGTATCCACAGCGCAGACACCCACGAGCACGTCTTTACTCCTGTGCACTGGTGTGCATTCGTGTGAAGTGGCTATCCCAGGACTGTCACTCACTTTGTTCCTTTTTTTTTTTTTTTCTTTTCTTCTTTGAGACAGAGTCTTGCCGTGTCACCCAGGCTGGAGTGCAGTGGTGCGATCTCAGCTCACTGCAACCTCCAGCTCCCAGGTTCAAGTGATTCTCCTGCCTCCCGAGTAGCTGGGATGACAGGCGTGTGCAATCACACTCAGCTAATTTTGTATTTTTAGTAGAGAGGGGGTTTCACCATGTTGGCCAGGCTGGTCTCGAACTCCTGACGTCAGGTGATCCACCTGCCTTGGCCTCCCAAAGGGCTGGGATTACAGGCGTGAGCCACCACCCCTGACCCCACTTTGTTCTTAAAGTGGATCTTAGCGCTTCAAGTCATCAGTGGTGCTAATGTTGGTCTTCAGATCCAACCTCAGCAGCAGTTTGAAGGACTTGGGTCATACCAGGGATGAGTCTAAATAAGACAGGAGGAATTCTGGCCAGAGGACACCTCAACACATAGTGCCAAACTCTGGCCCAGTGACCTGAGATTTAGAGGGTAAGTTGTTATTGCAACAGAGTTTAGCCTAGCCTGACCAGTACAGGAGGCTAACTACTAGAACCACTGATGAAAGCCCCGGCACACAAAGGTTAAATTTCTTGTGTAAGTGACTCAGCCAAAAGTGGTAGAAAAGGGACCAGAATTTAAGTCAGTGTTTTAATTTTTTCCCCATTCTTCCACATTACCTCTTTAAGCAACTGTGTTAGTATGGCACGGAAGCCACGTCTAGCAGGGACTTCTAGAATGATCCAGTGGGTGAACCAGGCCAGGCAGCCATGAACCATATGGGTTTTCAGGAATCAAATGACCCCCTCAGTGTGTGCATGGGCTGGCCAGACACATAGGGCCAAACTCTGGCCCAGGGACCAAGAATACCAAAACTCCTCCTCCTGTCTTATCTAGACTCAGCCCTATTATGACTCAAGTCCTCCAGCTGCTGCTGGGGTTGGAGCTGAAGACCAACATTAGCACCACTGACTGCACGAAGTGCTGAGATCCACTCTAAGGTAAACAAGTGGGTGACAGTCCTGGGATAACCACTTCACATGAATGCACAACAGTACACAGGAGTAAAGACATGCGGCTGGGTGTGGTGGCTCACGCCTGTAATCCCAGCACTTCGGAAGGCCGAGGCAGGCAGATCACGAGGTCAAGAGATCAAGACCATCCTGGCCAACATGGTGAAACCCCGTCTCTACTGAAAATACAA
>NW_022166781.1:0-1361 GCF_008728515.1 Papio anubis | reverse complement strand
TTTTTTTTTTTTTTTGAGATGAAGTCTTGCTCTTATCCCCCAGCCTGGAGTGCAATGGCACCATCTCAGCTCACTGCTACCTCCGTCTCCTGGGTTCAAGTGATTCTCCTGCCTCAGCCTCCTGAGTAGCTGGGATTACAGGTGCCTGCCACCACGCCTGGCTAATTTTTGTATTTTTGGTAGAGACAGGACTTCACCATGTTGGCCAGGCTGGTCTTGAACTCCTGACTTCAGATGATCCGCCTGCCTCGGCCTCCCAAAGTACTGGGATTTCAGGCGTGAGCCACCGTGCCTGGCCCACTTTGCCTATTTTTTGAAAGTTCTCCATGATTCTGAATTCAAATCTTTTGTCACATATAATTTGCCAACATTTTCTTCAACTCTGTAGCTTATCTTTTTATTGAGACAGTGTTTCATTCTGTCACCCAGGCTGGAGTGTGATGGCGTGATCTCGGCTCACTGCAACCTCCGCCTCCCAGATTCAAGTGATTCTCGTGCCTCAGCCTCCTGACTAGCTGGAGTTACAGGGGTGCACCACCACGCCTAGCTAATTTTTGTATTTTTAGTGGAGATGGGGTTTTACCATGTTGGCCATGCTAGTCTTGAACTTCTGACCTCAAGTGGTCTACCCGCCTCAGCCTCCCAAAGTGCTGGGATTATAGGTGTGAGCCACCGTACCCAACCTGTTAACTGTTTTTTTGCAGAGAAAAAAAAAAAATTAATGTGAATAAACTTCATTTTACCATTTTTTTCTTTTATGGATCATGGTTTTGGTGTCATTTGTAAGATCTCTGTTTTAGCTCAAGATTATGAAGATTTTTTTCCCTCTATGTTTTCTTCTAAAAATTTTATAGTTAACCTTTTTTTTTTTTTTTTTTTTGGTGAGACGGAGTCTCATTCTGTCGCCCAGGCTGGAGTGTAGTGGTGTGATCTTAGCTCTCTGCAACCTCTGCCTCCCGATTTAAATGATTCTTGTGCGTCAGCCTCCTCAGTAGCTGGAATTACAGGCGTGTGCCATCATGCCTGGCTAATTTTTGTATTTTTAGTAGAGACGGTGTTTCACCATGTTGGCCATGCTGGTCTTGAACTCCTGACCTTAAGTGATGGGCCGACCTTGGCCTCCCAAAGTGTTGGGATACAGGTGTGAGCCACTGCACCCAACCTGTGAACCGGTTTTTTGCAGAGAAAAAAAAAATTAATGTGAATGAAGTTCAGTTTATCAATTTTTCTATGTGGATCATGGTTTTGGTGTCATTTCTAAGATCTCCATTTTAGCTCCAGGTTATGATGATTTTTTCCTTCCATGTTTTCTTCTAAAAAATTTATAGTTTTACTTTTTTTTTTTTCTGAGATGGAGTCTC
>NW_022166780.1:0-1361 GCF_008728515.1 Papio anubis | reverse complement strand
CTCCTTCCTTCCTTCCTTCCTTCCTTCCTTCCTTCCTTCCTTCCTTCTTTTCTTTCTTTTCTTTTCTTTTCTTTCTGTGGAGGGGACAGAGTCTTGCTCTGTTGCCCAGGCTGGAGAGCAGTAGTGAGATCTCAGCTCACCGCAACCTCCGCCTCCCAGGTTCAACTGATTCTCCTGCCTCAGCTTCCCGAGTAGCTGGGATTACAGTTCCCGAGTAGCTGGGATTACAGACACCCGCTATCATGCCTGGCTAATTTTTGTGTTTTTGTAGAGACAGGGTTTCACCATGTTGGCCAGACTGGTCTTGAACTCCTGACCTCAGGTGATCCACCTGCCTTGGCCTCCCAAAGTGCCTGGGATTATAGGCGTGAGCCACTGGGCCAGGCGCATAAGCACTTTCAACACAAATAGAACATGCCATAGTTATGATTCCACATCGTGAGTATTTTCCAAAGAGATTTTCCTTTGGGATGGAAATACCAAGATGTCTAGCACATGACTTTTCAGTGGTGGTGGCTAAGTATTCCCTTACATGTATATAGTGTGCTCAAAAGTAGTTCCCTAATCCCTTACTCATGGGCACTCCGGTTGCTTTGAATTTGATGCAATGATATTTTTGAAACTTTGAAAATTATTCAATAAAACACACATTCTGAACAATACAAAAAGAAAATATAATTGGGGGAATTCATTTGATTTATTACCTAGTGAACAACCAGACAACCCAGCCATAAAACAAACGTGGCCACCCCAGGGTTCCCCTCCCACCTCCTCGCCCTCTCAGTCAGTCCTCCATGTCCTTTAAAGATAACTTTTGTTTTGTTTTGTTTTGTTTTTTGAGATGGAGTCTCGCTCTGTCATTCAGGCAGGAGTGCAGTGGTGCCATCTCGGCTCACTGCAACCTCCGCCTCCGGGGTTCAAATGATTCTCCTTCCTCAGCCTCCCGAGTAGCTGGGATTACAGGCATGTGCCACCTCACCTGGCTAATTTTTTTGTTGTTGTTGTATTTTTAGTAGAGATGGGTTTCACTATGCTGGCCAGGCTGGTCTCGAACTCCTGGCCTCAGGTGATCCACCCGCCTTGGCCTCCCAAAGTGCTGGGATTACAGGTGTGAGTCTCCCCACCCCGGCCAATATCTTTCAATTAAATATATCAATGCTAATATTTGTCCATCCTCACACTGGGTTGGTCTCTCTCTCCATCTGTCCATGCACCGTAGTACATCAAGTATGATGAGAAGACCAAAATGGGGACATGAGGTCTGGGAAACGCAGGGAGGGAGCTCCCAGCATACCCACTGTGCTGCAAGGGTACAATGCTCAGAGATACCTCCCAAAAATGTTGAACTGTGTTAAAGTAGG
>NW_022166779.1:0-1361 GCF_008728515.1 Papio anubis | reverse complement strand
AGGGAGGGAGGGAAAGAAAGAAGGAAAGAAAGAAAAGAAAAGAAAAGAAAGATAGTGACTTACTTGGAATGGGTCAAAAATCACGCAGCTTATCAGTCTGTAAAAATATTTTTATGAAGTAAATTTTTATAAGACTAGAGATGAAGTCTCACCATGTTGCCCAAGCTGGTCTTGAACTCCTGAAGTCAAATGATGCTCTCATCTTGGCCTCTCAAAGTGCCAGGATTACAGGCACGAGCCACCATGCCTGGGCCAGGTTTTTTTTTTTTTTTTTGGTACAATAATAATAACAGCTAGCATTTATTGTGATTTACTAAGTCCAAGGAACGATTCTTAGCACTTTACATGTATTTCTCCTTTAAAGCTCATCATTGCCCCTGAAGTTTGTACTGTTAGTATTCCCATTTTGTAGATGAAAAAACTGAAGTATAGGGGATTAACTAATTGCCCAAAGTCCCTTGATAGTAAGTGGTATGGCCTGGTTGCACCCAGACAGTCTGATTACATGGCCCACACTTTTAATTATAACATTTAATTATAACATGTAAGCAGTAGTCTCACTACTGATTTCAGAAGAACAGAGATGTTGTATTTCAAACAGGATACAGAGGTGCCTATTGTGACCTGGTTTGCATGGCTCATTTCCTTAGAATTGCTTCCCATGCAGTAAGAAAATAATTCTTAGAGCTGACCGTCCAAATCTTTGTGAAGGTAAGATTCATGAGTCTATGTTAATGATGTTTAACTGTGCTCAATGTGTATATATTGTTCTGTATTTGCTGATAGGTCACTTGCTCTCATGTGATGATTTAGTTTCTCCAATTAGACTGCAAACATTGAGGGGCAGATATTGATCTCTGGTTTCTTTGCCCTCCAATACAGTGTTGTGTCAAAAATTAGTTGTTGGCCAGGCACAGTGGCTCATGTCTGTGATCCCAGCACTTTGGGAGGCTGAGGCAGGTGGATCACCTGAGCCCAGGAGTTGGAGACCACCCTGGCCAACATGGTGAAACCCTGTCTCTACTAAAAAATCCAAAAATTAGCTAGGCATGGTGGTGCACATCTGTGATCCCAGCTATTCAGGAGGCTGAGGCAGGAGAGTCACTGGAACCTGGGAGATGGAGGCTGCAGTGAGCTGAGATGGCACCACTGCGCTCCAGCCTGTGTGACAGAGCGAGACTTTGTCTCAAAAAAAAAAAAAAAGAAAGAAAGAAAGAAATCTGGTTTCTATTCTGCCACCAAAGGGCTGGGTGACCCCCAAGGCCTCAGTTTCCTCATTCTAAAGGACTCAAATTATTTTTGAGAAGGTCACCAGCCAAGTAGCTTTTGTTATAAAATGCAGATGTTCATATTTTTTTTCT
>NW_022166778.1:0-1362 GCF_008728515.1 Papio anubis | reverse complement strand
GGGTTTTGCCATGTTGGCCAGGCTGGTCTCAAACTCCTGATCTCAAGTGATCTGCCTGCCTCAGCCTCCCAAAGTGTTGGGATTACGGGCGTGAGCCACCGTGCCTGGCATAAATTCTTATTTGTTGGGGAATAGAGGCAGGGTGTTCATCTCTTCCATCTTTATGGTTTAGCATTTACAGAGATCAATGAGACATTTGTTTTCTGTGTCACAGGATAACATTCATTTGCTAAAGCAACACTGAAGAGATTGCTCTCTCCTAAATATCTGGCTTATGATTGAGCAAGCTATATGAGGGCAGGTGCCACATCTGTTTTACTGATCACCATACACCTAGTGTTTAGCACTGGGCCTGGCACATAGTAGATGCTCAATAAATATTTGATGAAGAAAGGCAGAAACAGAGGGAGGGAGGGAGGAGGAAAATCATGATCAGAGTAGCTAAGATTCCCATAGGGTGGTTAAGAAAGAAAAAGGGCAACCACTTCACACCCAGTAGGATGGTTATTATAAAAAACAGAAACAAAAATAATAGACTATAACAAGTTTTGGCAAGGAAGTGGAGAAACTGGAACTGTTGTGCACTGCTGATGGGAATGTAAAATGGCACAGCTGCTCTGGAAGACAGTACGGCAGTTCCTCAAAAAATTAAACATAGAATTGCAATGTGACTTAGCGATTCCACTTCTAGGTATATACCCAAAAGTACTGAAAGCAGGGATTCAGATATTTATACACCCATGCTCCCAGCAGAGAGGTTAAATGATTGGCCCAAAGTCACACAGCCCGGCCGGGCGCAGTGGCTCACGCCTGTTTTCCCAGCACTGTGGGAGGTTGAGGTGGGTGGATCACTTGAGGTCAGGAGTTCGAGACCACCCTGGCCAACGTGATGAAACCCCATCTCTACTAAAAATAGAAAAATTAGCCAGGTATGGTGGCGCATGCCTGTAATCCTAGCTCCTGGGGAGGCTGAGGCAGGAGAATTGCTTGAACCTGGGAGGCGGAGGTTGCAATGAGCCAAGACTGCGCCATTGCACTCCAGCCTGGGTAACAGAGTGAGACACTATCTCAAAAAAAACAAAACAAAACAAAAAAAAACCCATAAAGTCACACAGCCCAAGTATCCATCAACAAATGAAAGGATAAGCAAAATGTGGGAGATATATATATATATATATATGTGTGTATATATGTGTGTATATATATGTATATATGTGTGTGTGTGTATAATAGAATATTATTCCACTTTAAAAAGGAATTCTGAGGCCGGGCATAGTGGCTCATGCCTGTAATCCTAGCACTTTGGGAAACTAAGGGGGGTGGATCACCTGGGGTCAGGAGTTTGAGACTAGCTGGGTCAAT
>NW_022166777.1:0-1362 GCF_008728515.1 Papio anubis | reverse complement strand
GGAGATAATAGAACAATTAGAAAAAGTCAATCTATTTTTACAGGTTACTTTATTATCCATAATGTGCCTTCATTCATTTCACTGCAAATCATAGTTTGGATATAAACATTGTATGTGTTTCCTCTACTTCTCTTACAGCAATTTGTTTGGTAGATTTCTAGAAGGAAGGTGATATCTGTTTCTCCTTCTAAATATTTCACTTGCCACCATTATTGTAACTAAATTGATCTTCCATAATAATGATTCTCATTAGTGAATCATTTGATTACTAAAATCAGTTGGCATAAAACAAGACTAATAGAGAAAGAAAAATGTGATTTAAAAATTATACTACACTTTTAAAATATTCTTAAGTTATATTGTTCAACTTTTTAGAATTTGAATTGATTCTGTTATTCTTTGGAGTGTTACATTTCATGAGTACTACCATAAGTATGATTTCATTGTTTTATAATTCAGATTAAATTATTAATTTAGTTGATACTGACAATAAATATATTAAACTTGAGATTCTTTTTTCATATAGTTAAAAATGCTCTCTAGATCACTGACCCAAAACAAAAAGAAACAAATACACATAGTTATTCAGGCTATAAATTTTTATGTACCCTTTTAATTTGTTTTAGACACCAGAAACATCTCAAGAAGAGCTACAGTGGTTAACAGAAGAAAACATTGCTACCATGTAAAGTCAGATGGAACGCATAATTGAAAATCTGGAATTCGAACTCTACAAAGCAAACACTTCACAAGCAGACTATAATACAGCAGAATTGGAAATATATAAGAAACTGTATCTAGAAGGATTAAAAGCTAGAGAATCTCTGTCAAATAAATTAAGCAAGTACATCAAAAGACAGAATCACAGAAAATAAATGAAGCTCATTAACTTGCCTCAAAAGCATAATTTTTAGTGAGACAGGTTCATAAGATTGGGGGAAGCAAAATCTAACTAGATTAGACAATTTTGGAAATTGATGTTAGTAAATGAACTTCCTTTTAAAATGTTAATCCAGGACAATTCATGTCACTCCCCTGTTTTTTGTTTGTTTGTTTTTCTTTTTCTTTTTCTTTTTCTTTTTTTTTTTTTTTTTTAGACGGGGTCTCGCTCTGCACTCTGGCTGGACTGCAGTGGCCGGATCTCAGCTCACTACAAGCTCCACCCCCCGGGTTCACGCCATTCTCCTGCCTCAGCCTCCCGAGTAGGTGGGACTACAGGCACCGGCCACCTCGCCGGGGTAGTGTTTTTTTTTATTTCTTAGTAGAGACGGGGTTTCACCGTGTTAGCCAGGATAGTCTCAATCTCCTGACCTCATGATCTGCCCGTCTCGGCCTCCCAAAGTTCTGGGATTACAAGCTTGA
>NW_022166776.1:0-1362 GCF_008728515.1 Papio anubis | reverse complement strand
TCCTAGGGCACCACCTTCCTGAACAACTCTTGGGGAGGAAGAGTGTCGCATGGACACAGCACATCCCAGCTCAGAGTCTACAGTCACCCACAGTCTCAAGCAGGTGCCAGTGGTGTCCACAGTCACCCACAGTCTCAAGCAGCTGTCAGTGGTCTGAGCTGAGCTGGAGCTCAAAAAACTTTAGAATTGGCTCCACATTTGTGAGAGTACCTGGGTTTGGTTCTCTGTCCACTGAGGCACTAAATGCATGATGTCCCAAAAGTCAACAATGGTGGGAAAAGAGAGTGGCATTGGGGCAAGGCTGTCATTACTCCAAGCACCAGGGTAGCTCAGGCCTGCTTATCTAGTTTTTGGAGGGAATCTTTGTGTGTGAAATGAGGCCCTCATGTCATGGTTATAAAGGAAGCGATGAAATCAGCTCATCTTCCCCCAGACTGATAATGGTCACACCACCTAGGGAAGCAGCAGAAGACCAGGCCTTGGGATTGTTAGGGGAGCTACGGAAGTGAAAACTGAATTTACCCAGTTCCAGGAAAACAACAAAAGAGGAACATCTGGGTTCAAAATGTTATCAGATCATTTTCCCAGCTAATCTTGCCCTGGTGCATTGTATGGTCTCAAAACAAAAGCCCCTCAATAATTCTAACACAGGGAAACACCACAACTCACATTTTCCAGTGCACTGCAGTGGTTCAAGAGATTGCTGGTGCTGCCTGCATCTGTCAGTCAGTTCACATATGGAGAGGAGCAGCGGTTCTCATGGGAGTGGCTTCTGCATCCTGAGGAAGCTTGCTCAGACATTAGTTGTAATAACTGGTGGCACCCACTGACATGCAGTCCACAATGGGAATCCTGTGGTGCACAGGACTGCCCCCCTTTTCAATCAAGAAAGAATTTTCTGGCTTCCAAAATAGAAAGTGCTGAGGATCAAGTGCCTCAGAGACTACAAGGGAAACACTTTCTGAGACTATTTTTTTTTTTCTTACAAGAACACCAGATCCCCACCAATGTGAGATGTTAGATCAAGTTTTAGTGCAAGGGTGGATGTTGGGGGCAGAAATCTAAGATGCCCCATGATCCCTGCTATCTTTTGTTACACCTGAATCCTCATCTTTCCTTGGGTACGGCCAAACCTGTGGCTTGTTCTAGACTTTTGAATATGGCAAAGTGAGGGAGTGGCTCTCTGGGAGTTACCTTTCCTTTCCTTTTATCAGGAACAATAGGAATCCCTATTTTCTTTCTTGTGTTTACTTTCATAGTGTAGTGGTTTGGAGTATCCCACTATCGATTTGCGACTTCCTCTTCCAACCATAATACGTAATTGAATATTTTCATGTATTGACATTTTGTGTCTGAAGATGA
>NW_022166775.1:0-44141 GCF_008728515.1 Papio anubis | reverse complement strand
GAGAAGGAAATAAATTCAGTAAGGTCATATACGTGTAGAACCGGCACAAAGTAGATCTTGGGTAAGGATGAGCCAGTGTTATTTTTGAGGGGAAAATCTCTCACCCTGGAAAATGGCAGAGAAAAGTACCTCAAACAGCCCCCACTCTGAGCAGCTTCCTGCCTCCCTGCCTGCCCTTTCATCCCCTTATTAAAGGTACCTCTCACTTTCCCCACTCACTGAAGAGTTTCCGCGACTGTGTAATCCCATGAAAACAGCAGCCATCCCCACCTGACAACCAGGAATTCCGAAACATATGAAATACACAGTGGCAGCCAGAACAGAATGGCTTTTACTTAGGGCTGCTGGCTCTGGTATAAATCGGAGTCAAAGAAGGAATGGAAGGCATCAACAGCCTGTGTTCTTTGAGGTCCCTGTAATTCCGAACTGTGGGCAAGGAAAGGGTAATGCTGACTGAGCTTGAAAAAGTGCAGTGGAAGGCAAACAAATAAATGATTTAAGGTTGTGGAAGAAAGACTTTTGAAGAAAGCTTGACCTTAACCTTTGGAGCTTAGAGCAAAGCTCCACTGAGTGAAGGTGGGTTGCAGTAGTAAATTGGTCTGGACAAAACACATAGAGAGTCATTATGAGAGGAGAAAACCCTCCTCACCTTGTTGGGGCAGTGACTGCTGATAAGACACGTCCTGAAAGGGCAGCCTGCTGAGAAGAATCGAGCTAAATTCAAGGACAATAGCAATCCTCATTAGGGCCAAAAGCCAGGGGCTGTGATATGGGGGTCAGCTTACCAGGCTATTTCAGGAGCTGCTTGCCTATGGCTAGTTGGCTCAGTTGGATGGAGCAGTGAGTTAATGAGGCCAAGGGCAGGAGGCTGACTTTCTGCAAAAGCCAGCTAGCTTTATACATTTCCGCGGCCATGGATTCCATCACTAAGCCAGATCGTGCAGCTCACACCTGGGTGCTTAATTGCTGTCAGTGTCTCAAGTTCACACTCTGGAGATTTCACAGAATTCTTAGCCAATATGTGGATATGCTATTTTGTTGGAGGCTCAACCAATGATCTAGCCTAGTAGTAAGATGTTAATTCAATTACACGTTTATTCATTCTGTCAGTCAACAAATACTTGAGTGCATACACTGCTGTTCTGCAAAGATAATGTGCCAGGTGCTTTGTATGGCAGTAAATATGAAGAAAGAAAGACATAAAACTAAAGAAACAGAAAATTCAACATGGGAGACAGGCAAAGAGAATACCCAGGTTGATATGAATGGAAGTTCCAAGATGACAACTGATAATT
Source organism: Papio anubis (assembly GCF_008728515.1). Classification (NCBI taxonomy): domain Eukaryota; kingdom Metazoa; phylum Chordata; class Mammalia; order Primates; family Cercopithecidae; genus Papio; species Papio anubis. The sequence goes on along the minus strand of NW_022166775.1, from coordinate 42,846 downwards.
GTTTTGCAATACTAAGGGGAAAAAAAAGGATTCCTGATTAGAAAGAGAGGACAAGGCCAGGCACAGTGGCTCACGCCTGTAATCCCAGCACTTTGGGAGGCCGAGGCAGGTGGATCACCTAAGGTCAGGAGTTCAAGACCACCCTGGCCAACATGACGAAAACTATCTCTACTAAAAATACAAAAATTAGCTGGGCATGGTGGCGTGCACCTGTAATCCTAGCTACTCAAGAGGCTGAGATAGGAGAATCACTTGAACCTGGGAGGCAGATGTTGCAGTGAGCCAAGATCGTGCCAATGCACTCCAGCCTAGGTGACAGAGCAAGACTCCATAAAAGAAAGAAAGAAAGAAAGAGAGAAAGAGAGAAAGAGAGAAAGAGAGAAAGAGAGAGAGAAAGAAAGAAAGAAAGAAAGAAAGAAAGAAAGAAAGAAAGAAAGAAAGAAAGAAAGAAAGACAAAAATCTATAGAAGATATCTCCAAGAGAAAAAGAAAAAGAAATACTGAGATGACCAAAGAGTTTGAAAGTATAAAAAGATTTTTACTACTATTGATTAAGTTTAGGGTGACTAACTGAAGTATACATGGAAAATCAAGAAAATGAATAAATAATACAAAAATTCCAGAGAAAATAACAAATTCTACAGGAAAAAAATGAGATCACACTACGGGTAACAGAGTTGAAAGAAGTTCTATGTGAAGAGACGAAACTGAGAATGTGGCATGGGAGAGCAAAAGACTGCCTTTTCATCATAAACCTAACAGTGCTATTTGATTTTTAAAAAGCTGTATATTTATTGCTTAGAAATTTATTTTTTTCTTGAGACAGGGTCTCACTCTGTCACCCAGGCTAGAGTGCAGTGGTGTAATCACAGCTCACTGCAACCTCAACCTCCTAGGCTCAGGCGATCCTCCCACCTCAGCCCCCACCTTTTTAACTGCTGTAGCTCTAAAAGCAATGGTCAGCAGGCATTTAAAAATGTTTGAACATGTACATAGATATACCTAGAAGACTATTCATTGAAGCACATAATCTGTAACAACAAAATGTTAAAAATTTAAATGTTCATCAATAGGATTGGCTAAACAAATATGAGTAAATTCATAAAATAAATGAACTATTTCACAGCCTTTGAAAATAGAGGGTAGGCTGATTTGTATTGACATGGAGTAATCTCTCCATATATTGTTAAGAAGATCAAGTTGCAGAATAGTATGTACCAAAGCGAGCATGTGTGTGTGTACGTGTGCATGCATTTATATCTTGGTATGTGTTTATATGTACATAGGAAAATGCATGAAAGGATACAACATAACTGTTAACTGTGGCTATCTCTAGGGAGTGATTAGAGTAGGGTCTAGAGGACTTCCACTTTTTCTTTCTAAATATTTATTGTCTGTATTTTTTACAGTGAGCAAGTACTACTTCTATTATTAAAATTCACAAAGATAGTTTTTTGTTTTTTTTTTTTTTTAACTAAAACACAAGGGAGAGGTAGACCCAACTGCACCTGGAGAGGCAGAGGGCAGGCAGGCCCATCAGGAGGCATACTGGTCCTGGCCAGAGTGCTGAAATATGGCACCAGCGGGGAGGACAGAAAAGTGGAGAGATTCGGAGGCAGAAAAGTGTGGCACATGCTTTCATTAATTTGCTAGTAATGATGAGAAATTTGTTTTCATAGTTTGTATTTTGTTGTAGAATGGAATGAAGAGATGGCCAGGATGTAGAACTTCCAAAGCTGTGAATACTCATGTGAAGCACCAGGTATTTCTTCTCAAAGAATTAGCCCAGCAGCTGACAGCAGCTGGGTATCAAGTGAGCTCTAGTTCCCAAACCCCTTTGTGGTCAGCAGCTGCCCTGGTTTAACCCTAATGGCCTATGGTCTTCAGCCAGGCCTCCTGGGCCCCCTTTTTCTGATTAGTCAGTGCCTTCAAGGCTTTTCCATACCCATGGTGAGAAGAAGCAAAGAAAGGTAATGCAAACTGGAATGCGGAGGGTGTGTGCAGAGGGTGTGTGTGGAGGGTGGGAGATATTTAAATCTGACATTGGCTGTGCCTGCTTTTGTATTCTGAAGGTGACCAGGGAGGGATGGGGCTGTAGAGGAAGGCGTGGGGGTACGCTGACATAATCCATGCAATGTGGATGTAACTGTGAAGCTCCTGCCCACTGTGGAAACAGGTTTCCTGGGGTCTCCCCCAAAGCTGAGCAGATGCCAGCACCATGCTTCCTGTGCAGTCTGCAAAATTATGAGCCTATTACACGTTCTTTATAAATTACCCAGTCTCAGATATTTCTCTATAGAAGTGTAAAACTGGCCTAATACAGTGACAACAATACTTAAAGGGCCTTGACTATGCAGCCTATAAGGATCAGCCTCCCATGTGCGGGGTGGTGGAGAAGAGTAGGAATGTACCTCAGGGGCCCAGAGAATTCCCAGCACACAGGGACACCTCAATTTCAAGAAGGAGCAGAGAAATGCAATTATCTCATGTGCCCCAAAGGCAGGAGATGAAAACATTTGTTGAATAGTTAAAGTGACAACCACAGTAGGTTCACTGAGGAAATTTCTTGAATTGTTTAGAAACCAGTGCAGAAATTATGGGGCTTGTGTGGGTTATGGGGCCACTACTACAAAGTCCTCTTTAACCAACGCTCTACACTTCCCACTGTATTATTCATTCCTCAAAAATGCCCTATGAGGGAGGATTTCCCAGCCCTCATGTTGCCGGGGAGCCAGGTCAGTTTGTCTATATGGGTATATTTGAGAAGTGATTATAAAAAATGTGGGGTTTTTTTGTTTGTTTGTTTTTTTACTTCCTTTACATTTATATAATACTTTGGAGTTTACAAAACTTGTTTATAAGACTCGTCTCATTTTGTGCTCGAAATGATCACCTTTTAGACAGGGAAAATGTCGTTGAGAGAGGTCAAGCATCCAAAACGACAGAGTGAGTTAGCAGCATTCGCAAGCTGTCATTGTGAGGCAGACCCTGCACCAGGCCCTAGTGGCACAGCTGTGGGGAACATCAGATCCTTTGCCACTGGGCCTCCCTGCCTTGTGGCCATAGGAGGGCCTTTCATTTAGGGATGGAAAAAGCTGGCACAAGATGCATAGCTTAAGACAGTGCTAAAGCTGGTAAGTTCCTGGAGCAGCTGCTGCCTGAGCATTCTCGGATGCTCATGCTAGGAGTTACTCAGGGGGACCTTGATGCCTGAAAGTCTGAGTTGAGGCATGGAAAGCAAAGATGGTCTTGTCCTTGCTTGTTTTGACTCAGCCATCCCAGTGGGGAGCTTTGGGAACAATCGATTTTAAAATACAAGACTAGTGGTTGCTCTGGGAAAATGCACAGCCCCACCCGCCCCCACCCCAATGCATATATTAATTAGCTTGATTTTGCCATTTCATGGTTTCTAAGTATTTCAGAACATCATGTTATACAAGATAAACATATACAATTTTTTATTTGTAAGTTAAAATAGCCAATTAATTTTGAAAAATCACCCCACTCCCATCCCCAATGAAACCTCTCATCTGAAAATATGAGTGCCAGGTTTATTGAGTCATGTGTGACTCATCCAAACCTAGAAGCAAACAAAAGGATCCTTTTTGCTCTTTTCTTTCTTCAAATCTAGAGTGCTTCCAAAATACAGAAATCCTGGTTTCCCCTTTTTTGGGTTTTACTCAGGGGCATTTCCAGACCAAAGTGTGCCAGGAGAACAAATCTTACCCTCAAAAGCAAGTTTGCATGGGGAGAAGAATCTCTCTTCTGGCTTTGGCAAATCTGCACTCCCCCATCCCCTGGGAAAGTCAGAGAGAGGACCACCCCTGTTTTACAGATGAGACTCCAACTGAGGCCCAGGAGCTTCATGTGGAGCTGCTCTGATGTGGATGGTCACCTGCAGAGCTGGGGTTCACTTCAGCTCCTCAGTACCCCCCACCCCTTGCTCAACATGTGCTGTGCCTGCAGATGGTCTTGCTGGCCATGCTGGATCTGCCACTAGTATCCATGTGACCTTGGGCAAAATTCTCATTTTTTTCTGTGATTCAGTTCAAAGGTGGACTGAAACAGGGATGATAATAGTAACTCCCTCACAGGGTAATACATGTTAATGTCTGAAAAATGTTAACTACTACTATTGTCATTATAATTTTATTGCACTGAGAGAGTTCCAGCTCCACCTTAGGTTTCCAAAATAAAATCATTCCAATTTCTGAAAAGGATTTTATCCCAAAAGAAAGCCTAGAGAAACACAAGAAGTTTACTTTCAGATATCCTCCTTACCTGGTAGGAGACAGAGAATGTCGGGACACATCAGCTGTCCCAAGCAGAGGCTCAGGGACATGGAAAGAGCTTGGGCTTTTGTGCCCAAGCTTTGAATCTGAGCTCTGCTGCTCACCACCTGTTTGAGCTTAGGCAAGTTGTTGAACCTCTCCAAGCTCCATTTCTTCCTATAGGCCAGGAACACTATGTAACCCCAAGAGCAGTTGCGAGGATGAAAGATCACACATACAAAGAGCCTTGCATGGTGCCTGCCTTATGGTAGGTTCTCAATAATTGTAGCTAGTATTTTGATTCTTATTATTTCATTGCATCAGCGGCTAATTCCTCTGACCCATGACAGAAGTGCACATGCACACATATACACAGACCCTGACACATTCCCCTTTCAGGCCTGGGATGGCCGTGCCTGTGGATGTGGCCTTCTTCTCTTGGAAGAAATTGGTCCAGCTATTGATATTAAGAGCAATGAGGAATAGGTGAGCAAATCGACATGGAAGGGTGAAATGGAAGAATAGCCACAATGAGAATGGTTGCATTTCACATTACAGTTTACAAAAAGCTCTAAGACTGCCAAGATGCTGTCACCCAAATTGTCTCAGGTGTAGTTTGAACAGGTGATCTAAATGGACACCCCCAACAAGACCTGTGTTTCTGGGCAAACAACCCTTATTGTAGACCGCAAGCAATTTTTTGAATCTTCTCTCCCTACTCCTTGGTTAATTTGCATACCTAGATAGTTGGGCAAAGATTATAGTTTGTACCAGTGGATTTCCATTTCAAGCATTAGCCTTGTGCAGTAAATCCTAACCTAAACCCCAATCTCAAAGCTTCCTAAGTGAATAGACAGTAGCCACTTCACCATGATCTACTGGTGTTTTACTTTTTTTTTTTTTTAACCTTATTATAGAGCTCGTCTCAGATGCCAAATATATGAGACATTAAAAAAAAATACAGTAAAATTTGATTCTTAATCATTATACTATCTCTTGGACTATTGCCTTTCTCTTGAAGTGAATTCAGATTAAGACTAATTTGTATTGTTTTTTTGTTTTTTTTTTTTTTGAGACGGAGTCTCGCGCTGTCGCCCAGGCTGGAGTGCAGTGGCGCGATCTCGGCTCACTGCAAGCTCCGCCTCCCGGGTTCACGCCATTCTCCTGCCTCAGCCTCCTGAGTAGCTGGGACTACAGGCGCCCACCACCGCGCCCGGCTAATTTTTTGTATTTTTAGTAGAGACGGGGTTTCACTGTGGTCTCGATCTCCTGACCTTGTGATCCACCCGCCTCGGCCTCCCAAAGTGCTGGGATTACAGGCGTGAGCCACCGCGCCCGGCCTTTGTATTGATTTTTAAAATCTAAATTGCATGTTCCTCTAACTACATTCAAAAAACAGAACCAAATTTTATATTATTGTTTAAGCCCTTTGGAAAACTTAAGCAAATAATATTTGTAGGTGACCCCAGTCTGCACTGAGAAAGATCGTATTACTTTTAGTGCTTTACATTGGATGTGGTACCCTAGGAATTAGATGGTCACTTTACATATGTATTACTTGAAACCCTACCTTTCCTCATCTCCCACACCACACCAGAACAAAAGGAGTGGAGAGAGGGAAAAAATGTGCTTGGGTAAGATTAAAGATTTGAAATTGTTCACAGGCAAGTTTTGGTTATTACGTTGGTGCCTAGAAGAGCATTCAGCACAGAATAGACACAATAAATATTGATTAATAATATTGGTAACCTACACTAATGGAGGGAATTGTGACATGGTTAACCAACGTTTATGAATATTTTGACATGAACACATTAGCTATTTCTATCTGCACGTTTTCAAGGAAGCTTCCCTAGCATTTTGAGAATTCTCTGATACAGCCCAGGTGCCTCAAGGAAAAGTGGCCCATCATCCCCAGCTCCAGAGACAGATTCTGATTAATCTTGACTAGGAGTTAGCAAACTTTTTCTTACAAGACCAGGTGGTAAATATTTTAAGCTTTGCTTTGCAGACCAAGAAGCAACACAGAAAGTATTATCTAAATATGTAAATGATCACGTAAAACATAACCATTTCACAAGGTCAAAACCATCATTAGCTCTTGGGCCGTAATGAAAAGATGGCTGGCTGGATTTGGCTCGTGGGCCACAGTTTGCAGACCCTTGGTATAGGCCACCATGACAATCCCATGCTCTTTGCCAACGATAGTCAGAAACTCAGTTTAAGTCAATAAAAACATGGCTGTTCCCTGAGAAGAGTTATTGGTCTAAGGGTGGGTACATGACTTGAGTTGATCCAGTAAGATCAAAGACCAATATCCTATGACTGGAAGAGCAGTTCTTTCTCTCTTTTGCTTTCTCTCATCCTTTTTTTTTATCATCCCTTTCCCCTTCCCTCTGTCTCACTAGGAATGAACAGGTAAGTATATTATAACAATTGCTGCTGACAGCTGTCTTGTGGTGGTTAGAAAAGTCAACCCGAAAACAAAGCATCTACATGGAAGAGCATAGAGCTGAGAGAATCACAGAGGAACAGAAGCAAAACCCTGATTGTACATTGCCTGATGCCCATTTCTCTTTGGTGCTTCTTATTATATAAAATAATAAATGTACGTATTGTTTAAGCTAACTTGACTATTTCTTGCAGACAAAGCATTCTGATACAAAGTATAAATTGACCATTGTTTTAAAACGTTAGTATTTCAAAACGTCTAGCTTGCAGTCTTTGCTTGCTTATGTATAAACTAATGGCTCTCCTGAACACTGAAGTCTTTCCTGTTTATTTCTGAAAGTCTCTAGGAGTGCCTCACCTGTGCTAAAAGCATGTAGGTCCATATTTTTTTGCTCCAGCCTGAAAGTCTGTTGTCTGGAGACTTTGCCACTGCTAGATAGAGTTACCTGTCAATAATTTCTGTGAAGATCTACTTACTCAGCCATCCCCAATACTCTCAATACCCCCATTGTCATACTGACAGAGCCAAGTTGTGCTCTGAGCAGAAGTGTGGGAAATTTTCTGTTTCCTGTTTTACAATAGGCTAAGCTAACGTATCAAAGAGACCCCAGGATTCAGAAGCTTGAAAGATAAAGAAACTTTTATTTCTCACACATAGTAGTAAAAAACAAGTGTCCAGTTCAGTGGGGGAAGATCTTGGAGTGGGAGGCTCAGTTCTTCATAGTCTTGCAAGGACTGGTGATAGCTCTCCCATCTTCAATAGATAGCTTCTAGCTCACTCTACTAGTCTCTCTTCCAGGGAGAAAAAGAGAAGAGAATGGGGGAGCAAGCATGGAGAAGGACAATAGTGAAAGCAGCACACATCGCTTCTGCTCACTTTCCATCAGAGAGAATTGCTCACAGTGCCCCACCCAGAAAGGAAGCCTGGGAAATGGAGTGTCTCTGGGAAGTCAGATGCCAAATTATGACTCGAATGCTATGGAAGAAGGGAAGAATGGAATTGGTGGATAACCAGCAATCTCTGCCACATTCTTCTATGTGTTGTCATCCAGATCTCCACTGTGCACACTTGTGCACCACAAATCTCAAATTCCTTACTAAAAGCAGCCCATTTGGTTTCCACCCCAGTATCAGGGCATATCTTCCCACATTGCCTTGAAAGCTTGTTTTTAACCATCAATCCATTTGATCTTTGAACTTCAATGAGACAGACTTAGACATTACTTGCCTAAGGTTACTTATATTTTTGGCAGAACTGGGACCTGACAAAGACTCTCCTGGACCAAATGCTACATAGTCTTCTCTGAAAGGCCCTACTCTTGGGCGTGTCCACAAAGGGTCCGTTTAGCAAGAATCCTGATAAGTCAGTTTAATCAGAATCCCATACCCTTGACATCTGACCAAATCCCTTATTCCTTACCATGCCCCACATGATGTCTGATTACCCTGGCCTGCCTTCAGCAAGAATCCTATTAGGCTGCAATAGCCAGAATCCCTCTGCATTAGTCCATTCTCACATTGCTGTAAGGAACTACCTGAGACTGGGTAATTCATAAAGAAAAGAAGTTTAATTAACTCATAGTTCCACAGACTATACAGGAGGCATGGCTCGGGAGGCCTCAGGAAACTTGCAATCATGGCAGAAGGGTGAAGGGGAAGCAAGCACGTCTTCACATGATGGCAGGAGAGAGAGAGCATGAAAAGGGAAGAGCTACACACTTTCAAACAGCCAGATCTCGTGAGAACTCACTCACTATCATGAGAACAGCAAGGGGGAACACCCCCCATGTTTCAATCACCTCCCACCAGGCCCCTCCTCCAACTCGTGGAGATTACAATTAGACATGAGATTTGGGTGGAGACAGAGCCAAACCATATCACCACCCCCATACTTGATGTTTCTTCTTAGTAGTCTTTCATCAATAGCTCCTCCCCCTTAACTATGAATTCTCAATTTTTCTTGGTCCATTTGGAGTTGAGCCCTATCTCACTCCCCTACTGCAAAACCCCGTTGCATTAGTCCATATTCCTATTTCAGTAGTCCTCAATAAAAGCTACTTTACCACTTTCCAACTGGATTCAGCCAATGGGACACTCCATAAGAAATCAGAGGGTGGGAGGCACAAGAGATGGGGTATCTCAATCTTGCTGCTTTCCTAATTCTCTGAAACTAGCTGTATCACTCCATGATTCCCCCTTGCCAGGCAGCCCTTTCTCCTTGGCCCCAGCTCTCTCAGTGCCCCAGTCATACTCTTTTCTCCCCTTACTCCTTCAGTATTTGGAGGTCAGAAAGGAAGTATTTGTGGCAATGACAGTTTCCACTAGTTCTAGTCTCTGGCTGCCTCAGCATCCCTTGATGGTTTTCTTAACTTTGCCTTAACCTTGCCTCCCCCTTATATTAATATTTTCTCATTTTAACTCTCTGGGACTAATTATTTCCTTTTAGGACCCTGACTGACACAGAACACAAGTCGGGCATCAGAACTCTAACTAGAGCAAGTGTGGTTGTGTATCATCCTTACCTCTGCAATAAGCATGCCGCAGTCCCAACATATCCATCACAATAACCCTATCTTCTCCCAATTCAGGGTGTAGGCATCATCAGGGAAACCTAGCCAGCCTGTGGTTGTAGAGTTATTTCTTTATTCCTCTCTGTCTTTTGAAGAAGCAGATTTTGTTCAATGCTTTGTGGCTTGTGGTTCACCTGCTGGTGATGCACTCAGAAGCAGTGGGGAGGTTAATCAATCCCTCTGAAAGCACGTAGAACACTGGGATGCTGTCTTATGCAGATCAGAATGTCTTTCCAGAGCCGCCATTGTCTAAACAAATTTTTACCAGTGAACATGAGGGATTACTATCCATAAAGAAAGATTAAACCCAGTCTAAGAGGCATTTGGTAGTATTAACAACAATGTAATAGCTAACATTCATTGAGCACGTATTTTGTGCCAAGCCCTGTTCTCAGGCGTCACATGTGTTTCCTTTTGTAATCTTCATGAGCAAGTAAGGAAATATATCTTGGGAAAATGATAACACGTTTTGTTCTGACTTTATAATCAGAGAACATTGAAATAGAAGAAAACTTGCAAGTCACTGAGTTTACCTTTCTTTCTGTAGATGAGGGAAGTGACATGATGTGGCTTTTCTACATCTGTATGGCAAAATGGCGGTGGTGACAAGATGACACCCCAGACGCCTCTTTGTTTGCCTCCAAACATATTAAATCTGCGAGCCAACATGAAGCCCTAAGTTATCAGCTCAGCAACTGATGAGCCAATTAATCTGACAGAAAGAAAGGAAGAGTAGTCTCAGTAAAAGATATTCTACGTTCTTGCCATTTACACATTAGCTGCATCAATAGTTGTAGAGAAAACAGACGTAGTAGGTAAGCCCTGAGTTTCGTGAAGTTCATAGGCACTTTTAAGGCTAAGTGGTTCCCCATAACCAAAAGGAAAGGCACCCTCCCTCCCCAGGACACACTGAGATTCTAAAGATGAACTTGTTACCATCCCTATTCTGGCTTCACGGAGGGGTCAAAAGCAACTCTCTAGATAAGGGCTTAGCAAACTTTTTCAGTAACAGGCCAGGTAATACTTCAGGCTTTGTGGGCCATGCAGTCTCTGTCACAACTACTCAACTTTAATATTCCTTCAGGCTCTAATCTGCTATGTCTTTATTTAATTTAACTTTTATCAGTCACAGTTTGGATGTCATTGTTTTCCACACTGGGAAAAGGAAAAATTAGACACTCTTTTAGTACCTGACTTCTGTTTCTGGCATTATTGCAACCTAAATTCAAAGGATCCCCTGCTAATGCAGCACAATTAAAAACACCGAATAAAATATTTTTAAAGTAAAGCATTGGCTATGCTGATAGAGAATTTCTTCGCAGTCAGGAGGAAAATGTGGAAAGTGCCAATCCACAGGAGGAAGTTATGGAACCAGCATTTGCCCTGGAGAAATATGTCAATTCTGGCTGTCTATAATCAGAGTTTTAATAGACCTCTACGGAAACAGGAGACATAGCCTAGGGCCCAAGTAAAGAAAGAAGTTGTATTGAAGACTCACCTAAAGCCAGGATATTCAAGGGATAATACTTTCATTGGGAAAAACAGAAAAAAAATCACCCAACAAAGGAAAATAGTTGAAATACATACTTGTCTTAGCCTTGGCTCTAGATAATTGAAAATAAAAACAAAAAATTCCTTGTAACTTCATTCATGAGCAACAACTACCTAGACCAAAAGAAACAAAACATTTTAGTTTAAATTAGTCCTGGATCAGTAATGCCAGCAAAACTGGGAGATATACAAGTTTTTTACGGAGGAAAAACTTTAAAACCAGACCTCAGATAATTTCCACAAATAACGACTATGGTATAGCCTGAATAATGGCCCCTCAAGATGTCCAAGTTCTAATCCCTAGAACCTGCAATTGTTACCTTAAATAGCAAAGGAGACTGCAGCTGTGATTAAGTAAAGAACTTTAATATGAAAAAATTATCCTAGATTATCTGTATGGGCTCTAAATAGAATCACAATTGTCCTAATAATAGGGAGACAGAGGGATATTTGACACAGACAGAAGGCAATGTGAAGATACTGTAGGAGGAAATTTGAAGATGTTACACTTCTAGCCCTGAAAATGGAAAAAGAAACCATGAAGTTAAGAAGAGCAAAAAAAAAATCCAGCTCTAGAAGCTGGAAGAGGCAAAGGAACTATTTTTGAGATGGCAAGCGGGAGTGCAGCCTTGCTAACAGTTTGGTTTAAGTCCATTAAAACCCTTTCCGGACTTCTAACTTTCAAAACTATAAAATAATAAATTTATGTTGTTTTAAGCCACGAAGTATGTGGTTGGTTGTTACAGAAGCAACAGGAAACTCCAAGGAATAGGAAGTCCAAGGAATATGAGCTCATAATTTTTTCTTTAAAAAGTCACTAACTACACAAGGAAATAAACTATCATGAGAAGGAACATGCAGAAACAACATACCATTAAATCAAACCTGTAAATAAGCAGATATTATGTTTAATGAAAGCAGAATATAAAATAGGATTGATTAATATATTTGAACAACTAAAAGAGAAAATTAATAGTACAACAAAGGAATGAAAGCATAAAATATATCAGGCAAATTTTTTTAAAAAAACATAGAATTTCTAAATGTGAAAAGTATAGTAACTAAAATTAGAAATTTAATATGTGTTAGACACAGCTAAATAAAAAAAATGAACTAGAAGATAAATATAAATAAATTACCAGATAGAATATAATGCAGTACAAGAGGGAGATGAAAAATATGAGAGAGAAAATAAAAAGCGTGGAAGATAGAGACTGTCTAATATATATCTAATAAAATATATAGAAAAAGAATGACAAGAACAAAAATGAGACTCAGGGCAATAAAGTTCTCAATGAGATGATGACTGAGAATTTTTCAAATAGAGTGTAAAACACCAAATCCTCAAATTTAGGAATCTCAACATACCCAAAGCAGAGTAAATTTTTTTAAAAATTCACACCTAGACACAGTGGATAACACTACAGGACACCAAAGATGAAAATCATCTAGGGGAGAAAGAAATAGGGTCAGATTACCTAAAAATGAAATGTTAACAACTGGTTTAGTAAAAATAAAAGTCCAAATTCAGTTTGTTCGTTCTATACTAGTCCACCCAGCAAAACTATTTCAAAGAGGAAAGGAGTAAAAATTTTAAAGCATTTTTAGATAAACAAAAACTGAGAGAATTTATACCAATAAAAGCGAGTAAAAGAAATTCTAAAGGCAAAATTCACGTGATACTAAGTTTTTAGATATTTATTTTATTTTTTATTATTATTTTTTAAGTTTTTATTATACTTTAAGTTCTAGGGTACATGTGCACAACATGCAGGTTTGTTACATATGTATACATGTGCCATGTTGGTGTGCTGCACCCATTAACTAGTCATTTACATTAGGTATATCTCCTAATGCTATCCCTCCCCCATCCCCCAACCCCACAACAGGCCCCAGTGTGTGATGTTCCCCTTCCTGTGTCCAAGTGTTCTCATTGTTCAATTCCCACCTATGAGTGAGAACATGTGGTATTTGGTTTTCTGTTCTTGGGATAGTTTGCTGAGAATGACGGTTTCCAGCTGCATCCATGTCCTTACAAAGGACATGAACTCATCCTTTTGTATAGCTGCAAAGTGTTTCATGGTATATATGTGTCACATTTTCTTAATCCAGTCTGTCATTGATGGACATTTGGTTGGTTCCAAGTCTTTGTTATTATGAATAGTACTGCAATAAATATACGTGTGCATGTGTTTTTATAGCAGCATGATTTATAATCCTTTGGGTATATACCCAGTAATGGGATGGCAGGGTCAAATGGTATTTCTAGTCCTAGATCCTTGAGGAATCGCCACACTGTCTTCCACAATGATTGAACTAGTTTACAGTCTCATCAACAGCATAAAAGTGTTCCTATTTCTCCACACCCTCTCCAGCACCTGTTGTTTCCTGACTTTTTAATGATTGGCATTCTAACTGGTATGAGATGGTATCTCATTGTGGTTTTGATTTGCATTTCTCTGATGGCGAGTGATGATGAGCATTTTTTCATGTGTCTGTTGGCTGCATAAATGTCTTCTTTTGAAAAGTATCTGTTCATATCCTTCGCCCACTTTTTGATGGACTTGTTTTTTTCTTGAAAATTTGTTTGAGTTCTTTGTAGGTTCTGGATATTAGCCCTTTGTCAGATGAGTAGATTGGAAAATTTTCTCCCATTCTGTAGGTTGCCTGTTTACTCTGATGGTAGTTTATTTTGCTGTACAGAAGCTCTGTAGTTTAATTAGATCCCATTTGTCAATTTTGGCTTTTGTTGCCATTGCTTTTGGTGTTTTAGACATGAAGTCCTTGCTCATGCCTATGTACTGAATGGTATTGCCTAGGTTTTCTCCTAGGGTTTTTATGGTTTTAGGTCTAACATTTAAGTCTCTAATCCCTCTTGAATTAATTTTCATATAAGGTGTAAGGAAGGGATCCAGTTTTCCACATATGGTTGCCAGTTTTCCCAGCACCATTTATTAAACAGGAAATCCTTTCCCCATTTCTAGTTTTTGTCAGGTTTGTCAAAGATAAGAAGGTTGTAGATATGTGGTATTATTTCTGAGGGCTCTGTTCTGTTCCATTGGTCTATATCTCTGTTTTGGTATCAGTACCATGCTGTTTTGGTTACTGTAGCCTTGTAGTATAGTTTGAAGTCAGGTAGCATGATGCCTCCAGCTTTGTTCTTTTGGCTTAGGATTGTCTTGGCAATGTGTGCTCTTTTTTGGTTCCATATGAACTTTAAAGTAGTTTTTCCCAATTCTGTGAAGAAAGTCATTGGTAGCTTAATGGGGATGGCATTGAATCTATAAATTACCTTGGGCAGTATCACCATTTTTGCGATACTGATTCTTCCTATCCATGAGTATGGAATGTTCTTCCATTTATTTGTGTCCTCTTTTATTTCATTGAGCAGTGGTTTGTAGTTCTCCTTGAAGAGGTCCTTCACATGCCTTGTAAGTTGGATTCCTAGGTATTTTATTCTCTTTGAAGCAATTGTGGATGGAAGTTCACTCACGATTTGGCTCTCCGTTTGTGTGGTGTATAAGAACATTGGTGACTTTTGCACATTGATTTTGTATCCTGAGACTTTGCTGAAGTTGCTTATCAGCTTAAGGAGATTTTGGGCTGAGATGATGGGGTTTTCTTTTTTTTTTTTTTTTTTTTTTTTTTTGAGATGGAGTCTTGCTCTGTCGCCCAGGCTAGAGTGCAGTGGCTGGATCTCAGCTCACTGCAAGCTCCGCCTCCCGGGTTCACGCCATTCTCCGGCCTCAGCCTCCCGAGTAGCTGGGACTACAGGCGCCCGCCACCTCGCCCGGCTAGTTTTTTTTTTTTGTATTTCTTAATAGAGACGGGGTTTCACCGTGTTAGCCAGGATGGTCTCGATCTCCTGACCTCGTGATCCGCCCGTCTCGGCCTCCCAAAGTGGATGGGGTTTTCTAAATATACAATCACATCATCTGCAAACAGGGACAATTTGGCTCCCTCTTTTCCTAATTGAATGCCCTTTATTTCTTTCTCCTGCCTGATTGCCCCGGCCAGAACTTCCAACACTATGTTGCAGTGGTGAGAGAATAGGAGTGGTGAGAGAGGGCATCACTGTCTTGTGCCAGTTTCCAAAGGGAATGCTTCCAGATTTTGCCCATTCAGTATGATATTGGCTATGGGTTTGTCATAAATAGCTGGTATCATTTTGAGATATGTTCCATCAATTCCAAATTTATTGAGAGTTTTTAGCATGAAGGGCTGTTGAAATTTGTCAAAGGTCTTTTCTGCATCTGTTGAGATAATCATGTGGTTTTTGTCTTTGGTTCTGTTTATATGCTGGATTACGTTTATTGATTTGCGTATGTTGCACCAGCCTTGCATCCCAGGAATGAAAGTCACTTGATCATGGTGGATAAGCTTTTTGATATGCTGCTGGATTCAGTTTGCCAGTATTTTACTAAGAATTTTTGCATCAATGTTCATCAGGGATATTGGTCTAAAATTCTCTTTTTTTGTTGTGTCTCTACCAGGCTTTGGTATCAGGATGATGTTGGCCTCATAAAATGAGTTAGGGAGGATTCCCTCTTTTTTCTATTGATTAGAATAGTTTCAGAAGGAATGGTACCAGCTCCTCCTTGTACCTCTGCTAGAATTCGGCTGTGAGTCCATCTGGTCCTGGAGTTTTTTTTGGTTGGTAGGCTATTAATTATTGCCTCAATTTCAGAGCCTGTTATTGGTCTATTCAGGGATTCAACTTCTTCCTGGTTTAGTCTTGGGAGAGTGTACGTGTCCAGGAATTTATCCATTTCTTCTAGGTTTTCTAGTTTATTTGTGTAGAGGTGTTTATAGTATTCTCTGATGGTAGTTTGTATTTCTGTGGGGCTCATTATTGTCTCATTAAAGACAATAATAGCAAATAAATAGTCAAGAGAGGAGGAGGTTAAACTTTTTTTTATCCTTATGTTATCTGAGACAAAGGTAAAGACATAAATAAATTCAGACTTTTCAGAATAAATGTTAAACTTTTTAGGGAATGGCAATAATAATATAAGTAGAATTAAGACTTTCAAATTAGTAGAGAAAAATGTAATGAGGAAGAAAATATTTCACTTAATCAGACAAACTTTAAGAAAAGGAGGAATTAAAGTCTACAAAGGGCAGGGCAAAAATAAAGTATAAAAGAATGTTACATATAAAAATATATCAATAAACACAAATGCAAATACTATAAGTTGGCTACAGTCTCCAGTAAAAGACAATGATTTTTAGAATTTTTTTAAAATATGAGATTCTGCATTGTTACTTTCACAAGACATGTCCAAAACCTATGGCACAGAAAAATTTAAAGGAATGGAAAATGATACCAGTAAAATTCTTATCCAGCTGACATCTGGGTTATATGCATATCAGAAAAATGTGTTGTCAAAAAAGCATTACTAGAGATAAAATCATCTTTGACTATTCATTAAAGGTGTAATTTATAAGGAAGCTAAAACAGATGTAAATTTGTACCTAATAATACGAATCTAAAAAATATGTATGTAAATGACAGAAGTAAAAGATGAAATTAATACGTCTACCTCATAGCAAAATCCTTTAAGACACCTCTGTAATTAATTGACAAATCAAGCAGTGAAAAAAATCTCATAGGAATACAGATTTGAACCACATGATTTACAAGGCTGTACCCAACTGTACCCAACTGCTTCACAATATACCACATGTCTAAGCATAAATAGAACATTTATGAAATTTGGTCTTTTAGCAAGCCATAAAGCAAGCTTCAATAACTTCCAAAGTATCAGTATGGAAACATATTCTTCAATCACAATGAGATTTAAATTTTATAATCAAATGATAACTAAATAGGACCATATTCCTGCCTCCAAGAAGTTTATACTCCATAGGCAGAAACATAGCAAGAAGCAACTAATTAGAATAAAAGGCAGGATGAAATAACTACATATAGAAATGTGAAATGCATTGTAAGGGAACATAAAGAAAGATGAGCGGATTCTGACTGGTGGAGTCTGGAGCAACCTAGAGGATGTGGTAACATCCAGACTCTGTATTGAAATGTAAAGATGATGAAGCTTGGGAGTAACAGCTTTTCTGGCAAAGGCCCGGGATTAGAATGGAATGCCAGGAGTTTGGGGATGGTCCTCAAGTTAGTGTTTGCTTTTTTGTTTGTTTTGTTTGTTTGCCTGTTGGTTTTTTTTGACACAGTCTCTCTATATTGCCCAGACTGGAGTGCAGTGGCGTGATCTCAGCTCACCTCAACCTCCGCCTCTCAGGTTCAAGTAATTCTCCTACATCAGCCCCACAAGTAGCTGGGATTACAAGCACCTGCCACCACACCCGGCTAATTTTTTGTATTTTTAGTAGGGGTTTCCTCTTGTTGGACAGGCTGGTATCAAACTTCTGACCTCAGGTGATCCATCAGCATCAGTCTCCCAAAGTGCTGGGATTACAGGTGTGAGCCGCTGCACCCAGCCTCAAGTTAGCCTTGCTAAAGTAGAGATTATTAACTTTTCTTGTGCTGTGGACCTCTTTGACAACATGGTGATGTCTGGGGAGCACCTCTCAAATTTGTTTCTAATGCACAAAATAAAACATATAGATTTGCAAAAGAAGCCAATTATACTGAAATCATTATCAAAATATTCAAAAATATAATTTGTGTTGTATAATAATAATATGTATGGGTCTAATAACAAACAATTTCAAAGCAATAATGAGCTATGAACAATCTACTTCAAGAGATCTGCAGCAACTGTAATGTGATATGAAAATATCTGCAATTTCTACTGGTCACAAAGGCACTTTATTGCTAATACTATTGTGCCACATTTGTAATCAAAGAAAATGTTAAACTTCAGTTAAAAGTGAGCAAAAATTAAGATGTAATTTTCTCCCAGAATTTCATCTATAAAAATGTTATAGGAAATAAATTATACTGATCATGGAGTACTTTCAGTGTTAGATTAAAGAAATTTCAACATCTCTTTTCCTGTGCTCAATAGGAATTGTGAAAGTTTTGACTCAATATTTAAAGTTTTGTGTTATTTTATTGTGCTTTATTTTCTCTTGCAATAACAAACTATTAAGTGAGACTTATACTTACCCCCAACGGAATTATTTTGGAAAATGTCCCATATAAATTCATGCTACTTAAAGTGCAATAAAAATGATGGAGGATTTTAGCATGGAGTTGCAGATGTGGAAAAAGGACCATGGAGAAATCCTGCCAATCTAGCAGTAAGCATCCGTGTATAATGGTCTTTGCACAGGTCCTAAAATTGAAGGTGTCTCTGTGACATTCTACTGTGTATTGTGGAGGCTGAACTATGATCACTTTTCTAACCATCACATTCAAGTCTTCATCTACCACCTCATGTTTGCATAGCAAGTCTGTTTTAGTTGCCTGAAGTACACATGCTTCATTTTCGTAATCTACTTTAGTCTATTTCTGTACACTGAAAGACAGTCCAATTCAGTATTCCACACTTCAATATTAATTTGTCTTTTCAGCTATTTCAACAGAGGATGTGTGTCCTCTGTTACAACTTGGCTGAAATCCATCCGTCATTTTATTGACCTACTGGAAACAATGTCCGATGCATTCCGGCTCACAGATTCAGATTGCTTTAGCCACGTATGAAACCAGTACACAGCTGAGTATCTTTTAAAAAAAAAAAAAAAAAAAAAAGTTCACAATGACAGATGTTTTTCTGCCTAAGAATGAATATACAGTAGGTCCTCCATATCTGTGGTTTTACATCTGTGGATTCAACCAATGGCCGATTGAAAATATTTGGGGAAAAAAAAAATGGATGATTGGATCTCTATGAGCATATACAGATTTTGTTCTTATCATTATTCTCTAAACAATATAGTATAACAACTCTTTACATAGCATTTTCATTGTATTAGGTATTATAAGCAATCTGGAGATGATATAAAATGTACAAGAGGATGTGCCTTAGGTTATATGCAAATACTATACCATTTTATTTAAGAAACTTGAGTATCCATGGATTTTGGCATTTGCAGGGGTTAGAGAGGGTCCTGGCACCAATCCCCCATGGAAAGCAAAGGACAACTGTACGTCATAAAAATGAGCATACAGAACAGTGGATTAGGAGCTTTCAAAATTTCAAAGGTTAAGCAAATCACTCAAAATTACAATCGTAAGCAGATGGATATGCATTTACTGTCGACCCAAGAACATTCCATACATTTTCTTTAAATTCTGATTTACAAACGGCATTTCCCCCAGCAGTTTTAGAAGAAATAGTGAGCAACATGTGTCGATCATTTTGAAATAGAGTATCTGTTTGCTACAAAGACAAAATGAGCCATTTTGGAAGAACAGGAACAAATTATTTTCCAATATAAAATTTTCCTTCAGTAAACACGTTTCTGAGACCAAGAGAGGAGGGTGAAAGGGTTTTTTGTTTTGTTTTGCTTTTTGTTTTAAAATTTCCTTAAGGGTACATGATCCTTACTGAAATTGTACACAGAAAAATCCACTGTAATTTTAATCCTTCTTACCTGTGATGCAGTTAATTGCATTATAAGAAAGAGTTGCTGCGATTTATTTGCTATTTGCATCATCCCAAACAAATAGGAAACTGGCAAATAGTCGTTTCATAAATGTGAAGTGGGCAGGAGGATTGGGGTTTTTCTTCAACTGCTAACCAGGACGAATGCAGTATCTTATTTATCAGGTGAAGAGGGACTCCACTGACAGGACAAACAGAAAAGCCCCATCGGAAAGCGGCTGTGCTCTTCACACTGTTTACAAATGCCTCATCTTTCTCTAGGCAAGAAGTGAATTGTTCAGTCTGGTTCCCAGGATTGCTTTGCCCGCAATAGCTACATAACATGTTCTATGTTACCGTGAACTGTGATTTTATTTAAAATGATGTCTTTGCTGGATTCAAAGAGTGGAAATAATTCCTAAAGTAGATCTCTTTCAAGGACTTCTAAGAATAAAAGAGTCTCTCCTCTTCTCTCAAATATTAATATGCATTTTGAAAAGTAGTTATTTTGAAAATCCATACTTCACAGACTGCTTTATAGATTTTCAATTGCATTTCAATTTCAAATCAATGCTTACATTTGCCAGAAACACTGGTCCTAAAAATGGACTCTTTTCTTTTGCTAATTCAAAAATGTATGCATGTGTATGTGTATATGTATATGCATATGTATAGATGTATATATGGTGGGTGTATATGAAACTTACAATCACAGAATATTTAACACGTGTGATTTTAAAAACTAAAAAAATTAGATAATTGTGAAGAATGTTGTATATAATCTGAGATACGAGCCAAACTTTTGACAATAATTATCTTTAGAAATTGTTAGATTTGTAAACTTCAATTATTGGCTATAATACGCTCCTACAAAATTAAGATTTTTTTTCATTCACAAATTAGCCAGCGATTTTTTCTGTTATATAGATTGCTAATTCGGGTTCAAGTCCCAGCTTTTCTACTTTCTAGCTGCCAGACCTTGTAAATCACAATCACTCAGAAACAGTAAAATGAGGATAAAATTATCTCCCTCTAAGGTTTTGAGGATGAAATCAGATAATGAATGAGAACATGCTTTGTAAGCTATAAAGTGTTATTGAAAGATTAAGTATCACCAGTGCTTTTTAAAGTACAAACTGAGATATCATTACTCATATTTGATATATTGTAAAATGTCTCTCTCAACCCTTTTGTCTTCCTGAACCTCTCTCCCTTTCTGAATTGGCATGGAAACTTATTGTTTCTGCCAAATGAGTCTGCATGTGAACAGTCATTGATTTGAAGACATGTGTCAACGTTACCTGCAAAAAAAAAAAAAAAAAAAAAAAAGCCGCCACATACCATTACAAAATTCACTGGGCATTTTATTACCTCAATAGGGAATACAGAAAGAATTAAGTAGAGTGCATGGAGATGCCACTGTGTTCATCAAAAAAAGCAAAATAGGGTCAAATTCATATGGTTCAACCTATTGTCTATTGAAATATGGACACAAAAAGACTTCAACTCCACAGGACATATTTAAATGAAATTAAGGATTATTAGTTGTCTTGAACACACACAAGAAGAAACAAAAAGCAAATGATCAAAATGAACAATAAATGCTTGATGACTATTGCCTGACCATAGAAAAAGGGGAGTTGAATTATATTATCTGTATGGCTTTTCAACTAAATACACATATGTAATTTTTTTTCTTATTGTGGTAGCTTGTCTCTAGTTAGTCATTATGTGTCCCATCTCTCCCTGTCTGCCCATGCCATTCTTTCCTTGAAAGGTAGAGTCTATGCCAGAAGAATCAAGAAGTTCTCCACCTACTTGCTAATAAAATGGTATGAAAGTAACACTCTGTGAGGCTAGGTCACAAGAAGCTTTGCAGTTTCTCCCTGATCTTCCTGGAGTGATCACTCTCGAGGAGGTAAGCTGCCAGGTAAGTAGTCCAGTTCTTGAGACTGCCACGCTATAGAAGCCCAAGCCACATGGAAAGACCCTGAAGGAAGGCACATCACATGGAGAGAGAAAGAGAGAGACGAGAGAGAGAGAGAGAGAGAGAGACCAAGGAGCGCTGAGGTGACAGTGCCACTTCATGCAAGTGATGAAGCCATTTTGGAAGTGAATCCTCCTGCTACTACTGTCCAGGTTAATGCCACTAGACCAGAAATGAATCACCCCCTTGAGTCCTTCCTACATTCCTCACCCAGAAAAATCACAAGCAAAATAGAATGATTACTGTTTTCACCTACTGTAGGGATAGTTTGTTACTCAGCAATAGGGAACCAGACCATCTAAATTGGGACGTGGCTTCTAATAGCACAGAAACTTTAATGCAGGAAAGACAGACATTTCTAAAAGCGACTTGAACCTGAAAATAATGTTTAGCCATGTCACATCTAGTTCCCAGGAGTTTTGTTAGATAATTGCATAGATGTTTGGGGGCCTTTCATTTCATTCGACAAACATGGGCTGTCTAGTAATTGGCAGAGCACTCTCGTAAGGAGTAGTGGAAGATCCGTGAATTAGTATAATAACAGAGGTGGACAGCTCTGAGATTCTACAAAAGCTTCACAAAACGTGTGGTATGCGCTGATGATCTTTAAAGATTTTAAAAAATATTTTGGTTTTGCCAACAGCCACATTATTTCTAAACCACTTCATTACTCATTCCTCTTATTCACTATTGTAGGGAGCTTAAATCAAAAAGAATTAGAAAAAGGTAGTATATTTTGTTTAAATACTTATCTTGAAAACACTATCTTCCTGGGACAGGGAATAATTCTTTGAAAGAAATATCATCTTTCAATTTCTTCTCCTGAGACATTTCCAAAGTGCAAATAAAAGAACTGAGAAGAATCCTGAACAATATAAAGACGATATAGTATTAAATGTCCAGCTAATAGTGAATCATATGATTCAATTCAACAGAGAAGGCTCCACTAAGTCTGTAATAAAAAAGTAATGAGGTTTTATAACAAAACTGAAAAGCCCTCTCTGAAATGCAGATAGAAATCTTTTCAGTACAAAGATGAGAAGGATTTGCAATTGAACGCTGAAAATGCACACAAGTGTGAAAACCATGACTGATGAATTTTAAATATGTAACAAATCTTTAAATACATTAATCAAAATACACAGTAGCATAATAATGGCATTTCATCACCCTTACCTCTTCGCAATTGCAGTGTTAAACAAGCAGAGCACAGAGAGGAAAAGAAAGCACTTTCAAGCTGGAAAGAACCTTGAAGAACAGAGTTCACCTTCCTTTTTTTACAGTTAAGGAAGCAAGATCCTCAATGAGAGGTAGTTTGCTCAAGGACACCTAACAAGTTTGTGCCAGAAACAAGGCAAGAATCCTGATATTCTGACCCTGGACTAACAATCAGGTTTCTTCCTCTATTGTTACTTAAATCCCTCAAATTAATTATTTTTGTAAGTGTTTCTAAAAATATGCATTCAAAGTATAATATGTGAATTTACTTGAAATAAACAACTTTGTCAAAACATAATTGGCTTGCTACTAACAGGACAAGGAAAGCCAAAATCAAGCTTTGTCAGGACTAACAATGGAACATCTTATGTTATAAAATACTAGGCGCTTTGCCTTTTTTTTTTTTTTTTTTTTTTTTTAATAGAGTCTCACTCTGTCACCAGGCCTGAGTGCAGCGGCGCCGTCTCAGCTCACTGCAACCTCCCCCTCCTGGGTTCAAACAATTCTTCTGCCTCAGCCTCCCAAGTAGCTGGGGCTACAGGCGCCTGCCACCACACCCAGCTAATTTTTAATTTTTTTTTTCTTTTTTTCTTTTTTTTCAGTAGAAAGGGGGTTTCACCATGCTGGCCAGGATGGTCTCAATCTCTTGACCTCATGATCCACCTGCCTTGGCCTCCCAAAGTGCTTGAATTACAGGTGTGAGCCACCACACCCGGCCTGCACTCTTTTATCCTTCTTGTCTTCTTCAAGAAAACCAATAAAATCGTATCACACTCTTTCTTCACATCAGACCCCGTGCCAGTTGTTAAAGGAGATTACAAAAAATAAATAAAATATAATCCCTGCCCTCAAGGAGCACAAAGTCTAGTCTACCACTTTTCAATACATATAAAATTATTCTGAAATTAAAACATTAAAACAAAACGAATAAAAAAGAGATTCTCTGATTTGATCAGTTATCTCATTTGGCCTTCAAAAGCAAAAGAGCAAATATTTCTTGCAAAAAATTAAAAAATTAAATCATTCAAACACCCTAGGTTTAAAGCGACAGACCCATTTTGCCATGAACTTACATAGCGGCAGTTGAATGCAGGTTGAATCAAATCTAAAATCTGTCTGTTAGTGGAACCAGCTCTTGAAAAATGTGTAATTATTTTTTCATAGTAAAACATCACATTCCCCCAAAGCTCTCTTTCTTCTCCTATAAATGCAATCTGCCATCCCAGTATGTATGAGTTTTGGGTTACAAAGTCCTTTGGATTTAAAGGTCAGTTAGTTTGGTTCCACTTTAATTAGAAGCCATCATAATAGTGCTGTGTGAGTAATTTACAGAAGCATAAATATTGACATCAATTTTTGTCAGATATTCTGATATCATAAACATCATGTAAATCTAAGCACCAGCAATCAATTTGCACATAATAGACTAATTTTATAAGAACTGTATGACTGCACTATTTGGTTTTTAGAGTCCCTCTCCTCTTGCTACATTAAATCATCGTTTTAAATCATGTCATAGTGTTCCTCACAGCAAGCAATCAAAAACAGAAAATTTAAGTCTATTGGATCTTTGCCTAATTTAATGATTTTTCTCCAGAGTTGTGCTCTCTCAGAGCCCGGCAATGAAGTTTTGGCCCTGTGCCTAGAAACACCTCCATGTTACTTCAGAACCGGGTAAGTCACAAACCAAAGCAAGAGCAAGAAAAGTCCTGTGTTGCTATTCGCGTATGGTGAAACTTCCATTAAAACAGTTTCTGCTCATTTGGGCTCCTGGGTGGAGACACTCTGCTTGCTGCTCACTCTGAAAAAGGTGACTGGTGGGGGTGGCCACTGAATCTGTGACAAACCTCTAGGGCTCGTCTGACAGGTGTTTCTCAAGCTGCAATCCTCAGATGTATTTGTAGGGGTCCTTGATTCCCTATGAAAGTGTTTTGAATTTTTTTATCCAAAATTAATTTTATTTATTATCTATCTTATTTATACTTTGTTTCTCTATGCTAGAATATAAGCTCCACTGGGGCAATGATCTTGTCCATGAGATATTTGGATATATCCAAAATGCCTAGAATAGTGACACACAGCGTAGAAACTTGTTGAATGGACTAGTTAAGATAAGCACATTTTGAGCCATCTGGTTGACCACCATATACCAGACAGCAATCTCAGGGTTTCACACCAGCATTCAGGCTGATATAACCACACTGCACTACTTGAGCAATACTTTAAGACAGTATTCCTCAAACCCAGATCCGGGGACCGCGGGGCTCTATGAAAATGTTCACAGAGGTAGGTACATTCGGAAGATGGAGAAACACTGGTCAAGCCCAATTTCCTCACTGCACATATAAGAAGACTAAGACCCAAAGAAGGGACATGGCTTTCTCAAGGCCACTCAGTGAGTGATAGAGCCAACATTAGCATCCATGTGTGTTATTTCTTAGTTCTGAGCCTCTCCCATTATGCTTCACTAATTTCTCTTTTGTTCTTCTTGATCTTACACTCAGAGAGTTCTAACTATGGAATCCAAAGCCTGAATCAATCATTTGAATAAGAAAAGGAAGACATTTTATGTCAGAAGCTATTTTTGTTTTGCTTTGCAGTATGCTATTATTTTATGAAGTTTAAATATAGTCAAACCTTAAAATATTTTTAGTGTTTATGTGTTTACTGTCATGGTTGCTTCTTACTCTATTTTATCTTGTTTAGACTATGAATAATCTGAGGGCCTGAACTATGTTTTTACCATGTTATTTACCAACATCCAGTTTCCAGTGGGTTTCACTTAGAATAAAACAAAAATGTAAAAGAAATACTTCCTTTATATCAAGAACATCAAACCAACCTCAACTTATACCTGTTCTGAAAACTGAGAAAAATTCCCAGGGAACCCCTTCCCATCACAACCCTCAAATAGCTGTTTTTTCTGCCTTTTCTCAAATCTTTACTTTATTATTTTCCATATACATGCCCAGTCCTAGAATATACATCATACCACTTGCTTGAAGAGAAACGTAGCCCAATGTGGTAAAACAGGATCACACAGAAAGCTTGTCTCAGAATGTTAGTGTCTTCTTCAGTCATCTTTTTTTCTGTTTATTTATGTTACTTAATTAAATTCATAGACTTTTCACTTATTTGAAATTATAAAATAAAGTTTAAGAAAATCATTGGGATGTTTTATTTGAAGATTGTGTAAATTATCCAGCCAGAAACAGTGCTCCACCGGGGGATCTGTAGACTGTTCTTTCACAGCATCATAGAGTCATAGAGCTATAATTGCAAAAAAAATTAGGATTATCTGGCCCAACACACGCAATAAAGAAACTGAGGCCCAGCAAAGGGAAATGATTTGCACAAGCTCACCCAGCTAGTCAGTGTGAGAATGGGATATGGGAAAGGTTTCCAAACTCCCATTTCAACATTTCTCATGTTGATGGCATACAAGGAACTTATATCCAACAAATATTTCTGATGCAGAAACTTCCTGATATAGAACCTACTATATTTCAGGAGGAGTTGATAATTGAGCCACATTAGGTCACAGGTGCATTTGAGGGCATTTATAGCTTTACCCTAAATTCTTTCTGATAGGCCAATTAGCGCTCTTCCTGATAACAAAAAGAGAACTATGACCAAGATCATACCTCCGTGGAGTTTATAATATAGGCATATATAGAGATAGCAGTAGAAGTGAAAAGAGAGTTAGCAGCAGAGAATGTCAGGAAATTAGAAGAGAAGCCTCATGATGTGTGGAGGGGTGTGGTAGCAGAGAGTCAAGAATGGTTTGGAGTCTAGGGCCACATCTCAATGTCATCAAAGACTAAGTTGATTTGGAGCATATGAACTGTTTTTGTCTCCACCCTGGCAGTAGCTGAACAGCTAGGTTGTATGAGCAATAAGACTTCAGAATTACATTAATCATTTGGGGTTTGATTAATTGCTTCATGATCAATCAATGTGGAAATAACGACTCCAGCAATATTATAGAGTCAGTCTCAAAATTTGAATTGTAAACAGACTCTACAAAATTCATGTGGAAAGTGGACCTCCAAAGCAGAAGACAGTCTTTGCAAACTCTTGCTTCAAAAGGGGCAACGGACCACGGGTTCGTCTTTGCAGTCACACTCACAACTAGTGCAAATAGTATCAATTTCTAACAGGTAAAGACAAAACACAGACCAACAAATACCAAAAAAAAAAAAAAAAAAAAAAAAGATTTGTACATTCAGATGCTGAATATTCTTTACCTTATACATCCAGTTACTAAGTATTGTCAAGTTTACTATTAAGTCTTTATTTTTCTATTCCTTAATATCTACTCTAACTCCATAATAATCCAAGCCATTCTTCACATTGCAGACATACAGAACTTCTCAATGTGTAGATCTGAATTTCTAATTCTCTTGCTTAAGGATTATCTGGCCTTCATTAACACTCTGTAGTAGGTCCTCATTGCCCATCACGTAGGCTTCAGGTTCTTGAACATACTATTCAAAACATGTCTTTCCCCTAAGTTCCTTTTCCATCCCCTTAAATACACCCAAGCTGTAAACATCATTTCCTTAATATGTCGTGCTGGTTCCTGTGTCCGTAACTTTTTAAATGCTGTTCCCCATGCTTAGAATTCCCTTTCCTTATGTCTACCCAGAAAATGTCTAATCATTCCTCAAGACTCTTCTCAATTACCACCACACACATGAAGCTATTTTCTAGGCAGAACTATTGCTCTGCTCTTGATGACCATTAATTATTTGTACATACCTGTATTAGTATGTATTTTTCTTCATTATAATAATGTGTTTGCATGCCTGACTGATTTCATTGGGTGTAGGAATTCTCTTTTTCATCTTAACACTCCATAGCATTAATCAATTTGCAGAATGAATAAAAGTCAAGCATTTGTTACATAGGGTGAGACTTTATGCTTTTTCTACAAATTTGATTAAAAATAGAAAAGAGGTTAGCTGAGCTGGGACCCCTGGATATTAAGTGAATCAAAGGTGCTGGTGAGAAATCAAATCATTTTTATATGAGGATGATCACTAATACCCTTAAGCAGAGTAGAACATTTTGTTTTAAAACGAGTGATTGATCTTGATAACAGCAAGACAAGCCAAAGGACAAAGTCCTTTCACTAGCTCCTTGAAAGCAGAGACTCTATTTTCTAGTTCTTTCTTATCACATTCAGCACCTTGTAAAGTACGGGACACATAGCATAGCCTTAATACATGTGGAGAGAATGAATAGTGTTAGAAAGCTGTGGATGAAATTTTATATTCTAAACTTGCCTCTCACTTTTCCCTTGCCTCTGACCTTGATTTAAGCTAGTTAATATAAAATTAGTCAGCAATGTTAATTAATCTCAACATTAGCTACTGTGATTGCCTTTGGAGAAGTTTCCCACTATCTTAGTGTCTTAAACCGTATATATTTAACTTTAACCTATTTTTCTCCATACAGTTTTGGATCCCAGCCAGTTCTCTGAGTGATCACTTGGAGGCCAACGATGATCTTGACCAGCATGAGCACTGCTGCATGTGCGTTTGCAATGCTGTGCACACAGGAGGTTCTCAACAAATGTTTGCTGAAATGAAAGCGCAAAATAGATATCTACATTATTGAGGTGCAGAATTTAGCTGTAACACCTATATACAAATATACACAAATACATGGCATTCTGAAAAACAGAGGAAAAAAATATTTATCTGAAATAAGAATCATTTAAGCTAAGCACCAAGAAGAAAGGTGAGCATTTTAGAGATTTGGACAAGTGGAATAGTAGAAGTATGAGTTAGGGAATCGGCCAGACCAGGGTTCAATTTTCAGTTCTGTAACTTACCTGCTCAGTGACCTTGGGTAAAGATTTATGCCTCAGTTTCCTCCTCCCACGACGCTGGGCTAATGCCATCTTTTTTAAAGACTGTGGTTAAAAACTAAATAAACTAATACATCTAAAAGCATCTGCCACCGTGCCTGGCACAAATCAGTCACTCCGTGATGGTTTTTTGGGGTTGGTCTTAACCGTGATGGCTGCTTAAGCCTTCTTCACTGTTTCTGGAGTAGTGGTTGCTACTGATGATCTGCAGCTAGAGAATGCTGACCCTTTTGGGCTGTGCTACTCAAACTTCAACATGCAACAGAACACCCTGGAGGGCTTGTTAAGAAACAAAGTGCTAGGTAGGTTCCACCGCTGTAGTTTTTGATTCCTTAGGTCTAGGGTGACGCCAAGAATTAGCATTTCTAACAAGCTCCCAGATGATACTGATGATGCAAGTCCTTGGACACAGTTGAAGAACTGCTGCTTTTGAGTAATTGTATCTGCTATAATGAGAATTATGGTAGGGAAAAAAAGACAATTGTCATTTCTTAGTTTAGATATTCAGAGGCATCCTCCCAGGGGTTTGAATATACAGGAAAGAAGTACTATCTCACCTGCCATGTCTACACAAGGAAAGACTGAAATCATTTCAGATTTGCCCACAATTCTCAATGAAGAACCCCAGAGCAACTACCAGATGCTCCAAGTGGCAGTCACAGGGCAGAGGGTAAAGGACAGAAATTCTCATGGCCCCAAACCACCTGAGTGCTGTCATTTTTCAAAAGCTTCCTTTTACTGACTCTATTTGAAAAAAGAAAAAAAAAGAAAAGAAAGAACCCCTTTGAAAAATTACATGCACTAAATGTCTATTCAATCCCAAAATTGTACTCATTTTGGGAATTGTACTCATTCCCAAAATGACCAATATATGTGCTGGGACAGAATCAAAGAACTTAGAATTAGTGAGGTTGACAAGAATGTTGAATTTTTTTTTTAAAGGTGCTTCTGAAAAGCCAAACATGTGGACATTCCTGGAGGGTGGCATGAGCAGGGAGGACATAGAAGCTCTGCACCCTTTCTCCCATGCTTCCTCTACACATGTCTTCATTCATATTCTTTGCAATATCCTTTATAATAAACAGTCAAGAGAACTGCACAGTAAGATTCTACCGCAGAAACTTCCCAGGAGACTTGAATTGAAGCATCAGCAAAACTGAAGGAGTAGTGCCTGTCCGCACATCCAAGAATAGATCCATCCTGAATCTATTCTGACAAGTCAGCCAGCGGTCAAGAAACCCAGTATGTGATCCATGTACCAAGCAGAGCCTCCCATCAAAACATGAACCGTATCTATCCATAAGGTGAGAGATATCCTTCTCACCTTATAGATATCTAAAGGAGGTGGGAGGTGGATTTGCTGATTGACCTTATGCTGCACCCAAGCACTTGGGCCAGGACTCAACCCTCATTGCCAAGCAATGAGGCTTGAAGTTTGTTCCCATGATGTACCCTAGCCTTGCTCATCCTGGCCACTTCGACCTCTGACTCATGGTTGTGCTGGTGTGAATGCAAACCCGGCTGTCTGCCTGTCAAACATCTATGTGGTCAGGACAGCAAATCGAGCATTCAGGAACCCGGCAAGAGGCCTTCCCAGATTATTGAGCAGACTTTCCAAAATTTCCCAAAGATACCACGACTTTCGGATTCCACCTTCAAAGAGAATCAGAGATGGAACCTGGAGCCACCCAGACTCTCCAGCTTCCTCTGTAGTGAAAATGGACTTGGACCCAACCCACAAGGACACCATTCCAGATGCTGAGCATGGACCTCCTGCCTCCCCATGTCAGACCTTACCTGAGTCCCATCAAAGCCCACACTGTCCCCAACCTCCATCATCCAGACATGTTCCAGAATAGCCCCTCAGAACTGTCCTGATGGGATGGGACAAGGGATGGTGGAGCTCCAGGTTCAGAATGGCTGCCTCATCTCTCCCTCCTGAGACGTCTGTACCTGCTGATGAGAGCCCTCACCCCTGAGCAGGCTTGGCCCGGGTCCCAGGAAGTGTCTCCTAAGAGGACCTTCTGCTCTGTTCTTCCTCTGAAGAGAGTGCCCAAGAATGAGACCCTCTATCCTAGGGAAAACATAGCCTCCACTCTCATATGACTTGATTGACTGATGAACTGATGCCGCAAGAAAGGAAAAGATGCAGGGAACATCCTGTGTCTCGAGCATTATGTTTTTCAGCCATGGTGACTGTGCAAATGGTGGAATCCCACAGAATAATGGATGGTAGACACACAGAAACTGCCTAATACAATTATGTCAGTTCAAGTTTAATATACATGGAGCTTATAATGTCATATAAAAATGTTGTTACTTAAGTTTATAAGAAAAATGAGTTAAATCTTGTAAGGGCATTAAAATATAATTTTAATCAAGAGACATGAAAATTATCTGTACTTGGTGTGTAAATGATTGAATTTTGGATAAACCTGTAAAAATCACCTATGGGTGTGAAAAGGGGTCTGCTATTTACTTATAAGACATCTCCTTCCAAATCTTTGCTATTTTTAACCAAAGCTTTCTCATGATACTAAAATTTTTTATTCCGAAGAAGCATTTCCATGGAAACCTTAGAGAGATGTTGCTAATTTTGGATTCAAATCACTATAAAACCCTTTGGTTGTTTTGTGTCATTGTTAACCAAACGCTCCTACAGGTAGCGTATTGCACATGTGTTTTGATTTCCTCTTTCACCTGAGGTCAATTTTCTTTCATTTTATTCATGAACTTTTGTTTACTTTAGATAAACTCTTTTAGTTTAACTCCCTTGTAGTTACCAGGTGCTCCAGGATTCTGTACCTTGTTCAAAATACAAATTCTCAGGCAAAACCCAGATCTATTTTATCAAAATCTGGATGTTAAATATTTCCAAGTGATTCACGTGCACATTAATGAGTTTTAATTGGGATAATTCTATTCTTAAAAGGAGAAAAGATTATATGGGTATATTGATTTAGCAAAAAGTTACAGTTAAAATTATACATTTCAATGCATATACATCTTATCTCACAAAAATATCTTAAAAGAGGCCGGGCGCGGTGGCTCAAGCCTGTAATCCCAGCACTTTGGGAGGCCGAGACGGGCGGATCACGAGGTCAGGAGATCGAGACCATCCTGGCGAACACGGTGAAACCCCGTCTCTACTAAAAATACAAAAAAAAAAAACTAGCCGGGCGAGGTGGCGGCGCCTGTAGTCCCAGCTACTCGGGAGGCTGAGGCAGGAGAATGGCGTGAACCCGGGGGGCGGAGCTTGCAGTGAGCTGAGATCCGGCCACTGCACTCCAGCCTGGGCGACAGAGCGAGACTCCGTCTCAAAAAAAAAAAAAAAATCTTAAAAGAATAATAAAATGGGGGTGGTGGGGAATGGGTTGACGTATAGATGAAACAAAAATGGCAAATGATTAATAGTTGTTGAGACTGGGTGTCATGTCTATTATACTACTTTGTTTATTTTGTATATGGTTAAAATGTTCTCTAGAAAAACAATCGTGTAAAATGATAAAGTTTTTCTATAATATTAGCACTTAAGATTGTGGCTGCCTTTGGGGAGAAAGAACAGAGTAAGTGGTTGTCAGGGGCATGAAAAAGGCTGGTCCAATGCCATGGTTGCACAAATGTATTTGCCTTGTAATAATTCATTGAGCTCTGCATTAATGCTTTGTGCATTTATTTCTGTATGCATGTTATTCACCGATAAAAATTGAAATAAAGTAAAGAAAAAAATGATGACCTAATGCTAGTGCTAGAATAGAAATCCAAGTGAAAGGGGATGTAGAAACACATAACAGAAAGACTAATAATAAAAAGCCAAGGCTTTCGTGGTACTTACTGTAAAAGTGGCACTGCTCTATTAACTCATTTAATCCTTACGACAACCCTATGAGGTAAGCAGTATGACTATTCCCATTTTACATATGAGAAAAATTGAGGCACAGAAAGGTTAAGTGAGCTGCTCAAGGTCACACGGCTAAAGTGTAGCAGAGCCAGGACTTAAACTCAAAAATCCTGTTCAACACCTTTGCTCTTCATTATGCTATCTGGAGCACTGCACAGAAAGACAAAATTTAAAAAAAGCAGATGGGGTAAAATGTGATTTAAGAGAGTAGTTCGAATTATCAACAAGAGATCCACCTCCCTTCTTTCTTAAATCCCTGAACTCATCTTGGTACTGAACTTTTCCTGTTCTAGAAGTTGAACAGGTAAAACTATTACTGCATTGCCATTTCCTAAATTAAGATAATCTAAACAGCCACACTGATTAGGTGCACTCACTTCTGTTATATTGCACGACTTCCCTAAATATCCCACAGCACAGAGAAAGAGTCTCATAATAAATTATGTCTAAGTCTTGTGCATTAGTGTTGGCCACTCTCCCACAAACAATGTCAAAATTGTAAGCAACTGGCACAGAGTCAGTGACAATATGTAAATTACTTGTAAAGTGAACTTGATCTTGTATAATAAATGCTATTTGAATCTTAATTTGCTTACAATATTTTAATGCGGTAATTGAGGTCACGGAAGACGTGGTCTAAAGATGAAACCATCTATAACTGTCAATTTTAAGCAGGACTGCATTACCCAGATTTATAAAATACTCCAAGGAATTAAAAGGCAAATGCAATGCTCTATATATTCTATGAACACGCACTGAAATATAAGCGTAAAAAGTATTGCGGGGCCATAAGAGGAATTTGGAAGAGGATATCAAATGTTCTAAAATTCCTTGGTTCTAGAATCAGTGACCCCTGACCCAGCGAGCCTTTCTTTAATGAAATAAAAGAGCATTTCATTAGATGATTACATGGCCCCGGTTTAGTGCTTAACAATTTGGGGCACCTCCTCATCTCCATGCTTTCATAATTAATCATCAGGCCTCTTTTGTCTTCTCAAAAAAACCTTCCATCAATTGCCTACCCAATCTTCTTTTTCCTCTTTTCATTCCAAATCTCAGATTAAAATCAGGTTCAGCTTCTGTGAAATTGACCCTCCAGTGTGAAATATTTTTCAACGATGAAGTGCCAAAAGTGTTCTGCAAGTATGCAAGTATAAGGTATTAGCTGAGTATTAAAATTATTACTATCCAGCTCCTGCCACAGTGATGGCCTTTGTTCTCCTCCACCTCTCCCTCATCTGCTCTGTTTTATGGTCTGTCATTTTTGAGGGTTTAAAGACTCTCTTCTTTTCAAGGACGTGAACGTCTGGTGTTCTTGTTCTACCCAGTTCTGCCTTCTGTGAACTAGGCAAATCCTTCTCCAAACCCAGCATATCCTGTGGGGAAACAGCCAGACTGGACTCTGAATCAAGACATGTGTCATAATTCCCCCTCCCACAGGTGGCCAAATGAAACCCTATTGATTGACTCCCACTTACATAGCTTAGCTAACCTCATGAGCAGGAAGATCTTCTGAAGGAAACCCAGCAACCAGAAAAGGGTTGAAAACAAAACTTTATATTATGCCCTTGGCTCAGAAACCTAAAATGTTGTCCTTTATCATATTAAGTCATAAGTCCTTTTTCAAGGCCTATGGTCTCCTTAATATAACATGTCCTATCACTACTCATTATTTCTAGCTTCTCCTCTCTTAAGGTATGTGCTCCATTGTTCCATCCTTCTCTGTATCCCTTCCTGACCCCCACTTCTCAAATGAGTAATGACCATCCTTCTTCCTGCCATCTTGGCCCTAGCCAGCTTTCCAAACCAAGTTCAAGTCCTACCTTTGCAAATGGAGCTTTGGACCACGTCACTGGTCTCAGGTATTTCTTCACTTCTTGATTCAAATCCCTGCTCAAAATTTATCTCTTCTACAGTTACTTTTTTCTTCTTCTGGGCTTTCAAAATACTTTGCTGATAATTCTGTAAAAATACTATATGGCACTGCAAGTATTGTTTATGTCTCTTTCTGACCATATTGTATATTCCTCATGGAAGAAGGTGTATTTTGTTCATTTTTATAATTTAAAAAGTATCAATAAACTCCATTTATAGCAGATGCTTGATAGACAGTTGTTGAATAAAGTAGTAAATGATTCCCCAAAGCTGTGCATGCATATTTGTGTGTGCGTGTGTGTATGTGTGTGTATGATTTGTGCACATGACTTCTACTATGCAAGTATAAGAGTTTATCTTGAGAATATACCTCAAAGTGGAGTTTCTGAGTTGTATGTACAAATCAGCTTCAGTATAAAATGCCAAACTGCTTTCCCAAATGGTTATACTATATTTGATTCCCACCAGCACTGTGTAATAATTCCTATAGAACCATTTTCTCTTTAACTTTGGTGATCGCCAGGCAGGCTACTATTTTGCAAACTAAGTATAAAAGGGTTTAGTTTTCATTTCCCTGATGACATGATGTTGTTCTTCTCTTCATATATTTATTTATATCTTTGTCCATTTTTCCATTACTTATTTTGTTTATGTATCCGCAAGTATCTTTACATATTCTTCACACCAATCTCTTGTTGGTTGCATGTATTGAAAATATTTTCTCCCTGTTTGTAACTTGGCTTCTCACTTTAAGTTTCACTTATTAACATGTTAATGTTAATTTTAATGTGGTCAAATCTGTAAGTATTTTATTTTACATTAAAGATCTTTTGTGTTTTATTTAAAAATCTTTTCCTACTCAAGATCTAAGAGGGCATAAGACGCAGACTCAGAAAACCTAGGCGTGTGCTTATATTCTGCTATTTGTTTTCTGTGTGATCCTGGTCAAGTGACTTAATTTCCATAGCCCCCTAGTTTTCATTGTATAAACAAGAATATTATGATACCTGTATATAGGCTTGTCTTAAAGATTAAGTGAGCATGAGCTTTGTATGTAAAGTGCTAGATGGTTGTGAGTTGTGATGAAGATTAGATTAGTTTTGTGTCAGGTGGGATGGCATGGAATTTCCAAAATGAAAAGAATACTAAAACTGCCCAGTGCGGTGGCTCACACCTGTTATCCCAGTACTTTGTGAGGCTGAGGCAGGCAGATTGCTCGAGCTCAGGAGGTCAAGACCAGCCCGGGAAACATAGCGAAACCCCGTCTCTACCCAAAATACAATTAGCGGAGTATGGTGGCGTGCACCTGTGCACCTGTGGTCTCAGCTATTCAGTAGGCTGAGGCAGGAGAATTGCTTGAACCTGAGAGGCAGAGGTTGCAGTGAGCCGAGATCACGAGACTCTGTCCAAAAAAAAAAATGTTCTTGACCCATTTCTGCCATGGTCTTTCTGAATATCCTCAGACAAGATTTTCAACCTTCATCAGCCTCAGTTGTCCTCTGCAAATGTCTGTCTCACTGTGATACAGTGAGCATGTGGTAATGTTTAACACACAGGCCTGGGACTAGAGTGAAGCAAAGGAATTTCTTACCTCAGGTGCACAATTTCAGGTGGTGCCAAAATACCTCAGTAATCAAGACAAACAATATATACTTTTTTCTTCAACTTTTATTTTAAGTTCAGAAGTACATGTGTAGGATGTGCAGGTTTGTTACATAGGTAAACGTGTGCCATAGTGGTTTGCTGCATAGATCATTCCATCACCTAGGTATTAAGCCTAGCATCCATTAGCTATTCTTCCTGAAGCCCTCCTTCCCCCAAGTCCAGCAACAGGCCCCAGTGTGTGTTGTTGCTCCCCGATGTGTCCATGTGTTCTCACTGTTCAACTCCCACTTATAAGTGAGAACATTTGGTGTTTGGTTTTCTGTTCCTGCATTAGTTTGCTGAGGACAATGGTTTCCAACTTCATCAATATCCCTGCAAAGGATGTGACCTTGTTCCTTTTTATGGCTGCCTAGTAGTTCATGTTGTATATGTACCACATTTTCTTTATCCAGTCTATCATCAATGGGCATTTGGTTTGACTCCATGTCTTTGCTGTTGTGGATAGTGCTGCAGTGAACATACGCATGCATGTATGTTTATAATAGAATGATTTATATTCCTTCAGGTAAATACCCATTAATGGGATTGCTGGGTCAAATGGTATTTCTTTCTCTAGGTCTTTGAGGAATCACCACACTGTCTTCCACAATGGTGGAACAAATTTACACTCCCACCAACAGTGTAAAAGTGTTCCTTTTTCTCCACAACTTCTCAAGCATCTGTTATTTTTGGACCTTTTTAATAATAGCCATTCTGGTCAAGAGACGACAGATGCTGGTGAGCCTATGGAGAAATAATAACGCTTTTACACAGTTGGTGGGAGTGTAGATTAGTTCAACTATTGTGGAAGACAGTGTGACGATTCCTCAAGGATCTAGAACCAGAAATACCATTTGATGCAGTCATCCCATTACTGGATATATACCCAAAGGATTATAAATCATTCTACTCTAAAGACACATGCACACGTATGTTTATTGCAGCACTATTTACAATAGCAAAGACCTGGAACCAACCCAAATGCCCATCAATGATAGACTGGATAAAGAAAATGTGGCACATATATACCATGGAATACTATGCAGCCATAAAAAAGAATGAGTTCACGTCGTCTGCAGAGACATGGATGAAGCCATCATTTCAGCAAACTAACACAGGAACAGGAAACCAAATACCCCATGTTCTCACTCATAAGTGGGAGTTGAACAATGAGAACACATGGACACAGAGTGGAACATCACACACCAGGGCCTGTCGGGGGATAGGGGGAAAGGGGAGGAAGAGCACTAGGACAAATACCTAATGCATGCAGGGCTTAAATTCTAGATGATGGATTGATAGGAACAGCAAACCACCATGGCATACGTATACCTATGTAACAAACCTGCATATTCTGCACAATGTATCCCAGAACTTAAAGTTATAATAATAATAATAGCCATTGTGATTGGTATCTCATTGTGGTTTTGATTTGTATTTCTCTAATGATCAGTAATGTTGAGTTTTGTTTCATATACTTGTTATCTGCGTGTATGTTTTCTTTTGAGAAGTGTCTGTTCATGTCCTTTGACCACTTTTTAAGGGGGTTGTTTGTTTTCTTCTTGTAAATTTGTTTAAGTTCCTTGCAGATTCTGGATATTAGAAATTTTCACCCATTCTCTAGGTTATCTGTTCACTCTGATGATAGTTTCTTTTGCTGTGCTGCAGCTCTTTAGTTTAATTGGATCCCACTTGTCAATTTTTACTTTTGTTGCAATTGCTTTTGGCATTTTCATCACAAAATCTTTGCCCATTTCTCTGACCTGAATGGTATTGCCTAGGTTTTCTTCTAGGGTTTTTATAGTTTTGGGTTTTATATTTAAGTTTTTAATCCATATTGAGTTAATTTTTGTATATGGTATAAGGAAGGGGTCTAG
The DNA here is from genome assembly GCF_008728515.1 of Papio anubis. Classification (NCBI taxonomy): domain Eukaryota; kingdom Metazoa; phylum Chordata; class Mammalia; order Primates; family Cercopithecidae; genus Papio; species Papio anubis. The sequence continues at coordinate 5,119 of NW_022166775.1, read as the reverse complement.
TTTCAATTTTCTGCGTATGGCTAGCCAGTTCTCCTAGCACCATTTATTAAACAGGGAATCCTTTCCCCATTGCATGTTTTTGTCAGGTTTGTCGAAGATCAGAGGTTATGGGTGTGCAATCTTATTTCTGAGTTCTCTATTCTGTTGCGTTGGTCTATGTGTCTGTCCTTGTACCAGTACCATGTTGTTTTAGTTACTGTAGCCTTGTGGTATAGTTTGAAGTAAGGTAGCATGATGCCTCTGCTTTGTTCTTTTTGCTTAGGATTGTCTTGGCAAGCTATTCAAGTTCCTTTTTTGGTTCCACATAAATTTTAAAATAGTTTTTTTCTAATTCTGTGGAGAATGTCAATAGTAGTTTAATGGGAATAGCATTGAATCTATAAATTACTTTGGTCAGTATGGCCATTTTCCGATAATATTGATTCTTCCTATCCATGAGCATGGAATGTTTTTCCATTTGTTTGTGTCATCTCTGATTTCTTTGAGCAGTGGTTTGTTGTTCTCCTTGAAGAGGTCCTTCACTTCCCTTGTTAGCTGTATTCCTAGGTATCTTACTCTTTTTATAGCAATTGTGAATGGGAGTTCAATCATGATTTGTCTCTCTGCTTGTCTATTGTTGGTGTATAGGAATGCTAGTGATTCTTGCACATTGATTTTGTATCCTGAGACTTTGCTGAAGTTGCTTATCAGCTTAAGAAGTTTTGAGGCCGAGACAATTAGATTTTCTATATATAAGATTATGCCATCTGCAAGCAAAGATAGTTCAACTTCCTTTCTTTCTAATTGAATACCTTTATTTCTTTCTCTTGCCTGTTTGCCCTGGCCAGATCTTTCAATACTGTGTTGAATGGGAGTGGAGAGAGAGAGAGCACCTTTGCCTTGTGCTGGCTTTCAAGGGGAATATTTCCAGTTTTTGCCTGTTTGGTAAGACATTGACTGTGGGTTTGTCTTATATGGCTCTTATTGTTTTGAGATATGTTCCTTCAATACCTAATATATTGAGAGTTTTTAACATGAAGCGATGTTGAATTTTATCAAACGTCTTTTCTGCATCTATTCAAATAATAATGTGGTTTTTGTCTTTAGTTCTACTTATGTGATGAATCACATTTATTGATTTGCATATGTTGAACCAACCTTTCATCCTGGGGATGAATGCAACTTCCATGGTGGAGGATAAGTTTTTGGATATGTTGCTGGATTTGGTTTGCCAGTATTTTATTGAGGATTTTTGCATCGATGTTCATCAAGAATATTGGCCTGAACATTTCTTTATTTGTGGTATCTCTGCTCGATTTTAGTATAAGGACAATGCTGGCCTCACAGAATGAAGTAGGGAGGAGTCCCACCATTTCAGTTTTTTGGAATAGTTTCAGTAGAAATGGTAACAGCTCTTCTTTGTACCTCTGGTAGAATGCAACTGTTAATCCATCTGGTTCTGGGCTCTTTTTTGGCTGGTAGGCTATTTATTACTGCCTCAATTTCAGAACTCATTATTGGTCTATTCAGGGATTAAATTTCTTCCTGGTTCATTCTTGGGAGGGTGTATGTGTCCAGGAATTTACCCATTTCTCTAGATTTTCTAGTTTATGTGCATAGAAGTATCTGTAGTATTCTCTGATGGTTGTTTGTATTTCTGTGGGATCAGTGGTGATGTTCCCCCTTATCATATCTGATTGTGTTTATTTGATTCTTCTCTCTTTTTTTCTTTATTAGTCAAGGTAGCAGTGTATCTATTTTATTAAGTTTTTTCAAAAAACCGGCTCCTGGATTTGTTGATTTTTTGAATTATTTTTTATGTCTCTATCTCCATCAGTTCAGCTTTGATCTTGGTTATTTTCTGTCTTCTGCTAGCTTTGGGGTTTGTTTGCTCTTGGTTTTCTAGTTCTTTTTGTTGTGATGTTAGATTGCTAAATTAAGATCTTTCTAACTTTTCAATGTGGGTGTTTATTTCTATAAATTTCCCTATTAATATTGCTTTAGCCGCATCCAACAGATTCTAATATGTTGTCTCTTTGTTCTCATTAGTTTCAAAGAACTTCATTTCCGCTTTCATTTCATTCTTTACCCAGGAGTCATTCGGGAGCATGTTGTTCAATTTTCATGTAGTTGTATGATTTTTGAGTGAATTTCTTAATATTGAGTTCTAATTTGATTGTGCTATGGTCTATGAGACTCCTTGTTATTACTTCATTTCTTTTGCATTTGCTATGAAGTGTTTTATTTCCCATATGTGATCAGTTTTAGAGCGTGTGCTATGTGACAATGAGAAGAATGTATATTCTGTTGTTTTGGATGGAGAGTTCTGTATTCATCTATCAGGTCTGTTTGATCCAGAGCTGAGTTCAGGTCCTCAATATCTTTGTTAATTTTCTGTCTTGATGATCTGTCTAATATTGTCAGTGGGGTGTTGATGTCTCTCACTATTTTTGTGTGGGAGTCTAAGTCTCTTCGTAGGTCTCTGAGAACTTGCTTTATGAATCTGGGTGCTCCTGTGTTGGGTGCATATATATTTAAGCTAGTTAGCTCTTCTTGTTAAATTGAACACTTTATCATTATGGAATGCCCTTCGTCATTATTATTATTATTATTATTATTATTATTATTACTGAGGCAGAGTTTCACTCTTGTTGCCCAGGCTGGACTGCAGTGGGGCAATCTCAGCTCACTGCAACCTCCGCCTCCCAGGTTCAAGCAATTCTCCTGCCTCACCCTCCTGAGTAGCTGGGATTACAGGCACCCACCAGCATACCTGGTTAATTTTTTGTATTTTTTTAAATAGAAACAGGTTTTCATCATATTGGCCAGGATGGTCTCGAACTCCTGACCTCAGATGGATTGGCCTCCCTAGGTGCTGAGATTATAGGCGAGAGCCACAACCCCTGGCCTCTTTATCTTTCTTCATCTTTGTTAGTTGAAGTCTGTTTTGTCAGAAACTAGAATTGTGACCTCTGCCTTTCTGTTTTGTTTTGTTTTCCATTTGCTTGGTAAATTTTCTTCTGTTCATTTATTTTGAATCTATCTTAGGAAAAACAATATTTTATGTATTTGTTTTTAAAATCAAAACTAGTGCAAAAAGACAATGATGATCCAAATATCAAAAATAGCATTTTATTCTTAAAAGGGTATTTGTTTCTCCAGATTTGAGAAATTATTACTAACACAGTTAATTATTTTAGAATCACCAACGGTGGAACCAGACATGGGGTGGGGGAGGAGCCATCATTGGCAGCTTTTTAAGAGTGCTTGCCCATACTTGATCTTTATTCTCATCAGCAACAATAGATGGTGAATGGTAGCTGCTCAGATGGCAGGTGACTGTGTCTTGAAAGCTTTGGAAGCCTGTTTCCAACTGATTGGCTATTTTCACTATTGGTAAGTTACTCTGTCTTAATCACAGCTGACTGATCTCAGCTGGCCAGAGAAATGCTGCATTCTTTGGCCCTGTACATAGTACCCCACAAAGCTGATGCTAATAGCAAAGGTGTCACTTTCCCAGGAACTGCTGAAGCCTCCCTCTGCCTAGGGATCAGCAAGACCAGCAAACGAGCTGTCTCACAAACAGAGGGCTTCTAGGACATGGTAAATAATAAACTGAACCTCTCACCTAACCAGTGAGAGGACTAGCAGGAGGAAAGGAACAGTTTGGGGAGTGGGGATTGTTTTAACATATTATCAACACTCACCATCTTCCAGCTCTACATCCTTGGAATTCCCTGATAAGTAATAAGCTGGATACGATTTATGCTTTGGAAACACCTCATGATGAGATTTACCGAAGAGGCAGAAAAGACGCCCAGATCTTTAATGCACATTCAGTGGTATGATAGAGGAGGATAAATGGACTGTATATAATAGTCTAACATACCCCCTGTTTTTACTGTTGTGAATATTGACTTCCAAATGGATTTAATCAAAATCAATAACAAAATGTACAGTAATGAAGTAATGTAAAATGTAGTAAGGTATAGGCCAAGAGGTTGAATATGGAATATATTAACAGAAAAGAATCTTTACAACAATAACTCATCCCTCTTTTATAATCTTTCCTCACCTAATCTAAGACAATAAGAAGGACAAGCAAGCCTCCAGAGCTAGACCACAAAATGGGTCCTTTACAGAATTTTAAAATTTATCTATTTAGCAAATTTAGTGACACAGGATTGGATCTAGCTGAAAAGACAAATTAAATAAATCAGTTTACAAAAGATCAACCAGAAGATAGATAGATGTAGATAGATAACCATCTATCTACAGATAGATGGTTAAAGCCTTGTCCTTTCAAGTTGGCTTATAAAGTGTAATAAAATACTTTTAATAATAATAATACTTTAATAATTTTCTAAAAGCTTAATAATCCAAAAGGTTTTACATATTTTTGGAGCATGTACATGCATGCTAAAGCTAAGTGTAAAAGGCACAATTGTTAAGATTTGTCTCCTTATTAAATTTATAACCTGAGAGGCCAAAGAAAGAAATGTATTATGAACTAGCCAGAAAGGCCCAACGTGATTTTTGAATAATCAATATTTTCCAATACACACTACAGCTTTAAAACAGAGAAAAAATAACTGACACTGGCATTCGTTAGAAATCTGTTTTTTTTTTTGAAAGAAAAATTAATGATTTGCTACTGAAGACTGACTATGATACATAGATTTCAAAGAGTGTTTTGCCAAGAAAGAACAGCATTCCCATCGTACAGAAAATAAAACTGAAGTGTTCGCATATTAAGAGATCTCATCATAAATCATTGGATGAAGTCTTTCACTTGTTTATCATTTCTATTTTTTTCTTTACAACTTCAATTTACTTTTCCCTTCTCATATTTGGCTGTTACACCTCTCAATTAACCTTTGCGTTAGTGTCTGCTATCCCACATTTCCTTCCTTCTCTACACTATTTCCCCCACTTTGTCCTCATCTGGCCATCTTTACACTCTCTAGAGAAGCTTTAAAAGAGGAAAGAATGAAGTCAGCCAAGAGAGAAAACAACCAATTTTTAATCATATTTTGGGCAGCTGATTTAAGGCAAAACATACTATTTTTAAAATACCTATTTTTGAAAGGGAGGAAAGAAGAAAGGGGGAGAAGGAGAGAGAGAAGACAAAGGAAGGAAC
>NW_022166774.1:0-1363 GCF_008728515.1 Papio anubis | reverse complement strand
TTGAAGAGTATAGGGCCAAAGGAAATATCCTCCGATAACAAAGAGAAAGAAGTTTTCTTAGAAAGTTCCTTGTGTTCTGTGAAATCATCTCACAGAGTTACAGCTTTCGCCTCAAGCCTTTCGTTAAGACAGTTCTTGTGGAATTGGCAAAGTGATATTTGGAAGCCCATAGAGGGCTATTGTGAAAAAGGAAATATCCTTAGATGAAATCTGGAAAGAAGCTTTCAGAGAAACTGCTTAGTGTTCTGTTAATTTTTCTCACAGAATTACATCTGCATTTCGTGGATCTCTTTGCTAGCCTTATTTCTGTGGAATCTGAGAACAGATATTTCGGATCCCTTTGAAGACTATAGGGCCAAAGGAAATATCCTCCGATAACAAAGAGAAAGAACTTTCTCAGAAACTTCTTTGTGGTCTGTGACATCATCTCACGGAGTTCCAGCTTTCCCCTCAAGAAGCCTTTCGCTAAGACAGATCTTGTGGACTTGGCAAAGTGATATTTGGAAGCCCATAGAGGGCTATGGTGAAAAAGGAAATATCCTCACATGAAATCTGGAAAGAAGCTTTCTGAGAAACTGCTTAGTGTTCTGTTAATTCATCTCACAGAGTTACATCTGTATTTCGTGGATCTCTTTGCTAGCCTAATTTCTGTGGAATCTGAGAACAGATATTTCGGATCCCCTTGAAGAGTATAGGGCCAAAGGAAATATCCTCCGATAACAAAGAGAAAGAAGTTTTCTTAGAAAGTTCCTTGTGTTCTGTGAAATCATCTCACAGAGTTACAGCTTTCCCCTCAAGCCTTTCGTTAAGACAGTTCTTGTGGAATTGGCAAAGTGATATTTGGAAGCCCATAGAGGGCTATTGTGAAAAAGGAAATATCCTTAGATGAAATCTGGAAAGAAGCTTTCAGAGAAACTGCTTAGTGTTCTGTTAATTTTTCTCACAGAATTACATCTGCATTTCGTGGATCTCTTTGCTAGCCTTATTTCTGTGGAATCTGAGAACAGATATTTCGGATCCCTTTGAAGACTATAGGGCCAAAGGAAATATCCTCCGATAACAAAGAGAAAGAACTTTCTCAGAAACTTCTTTGTGGTCTGTGACATCATCTCACGGAGTTCCAGCTTTCCCCTCAAGAAGCCTTTCGCTAAGACAGATCTTGTGGACTTGGCAAAGCGATATTTGGAAGCCCATAGAGGGCTATGGTGAAAAAGGAAATATCCTCACATGAAATCTGGAAAGAAGCTTTCTGAGAAACTGCTTAGTGTTCTGTTAATTCATCTCACAGAGTTACATCTGTATTTCGTGGATCTCTTTGCTAGCCTAATTTCTGTGGAATCTGAGAACAGATATTTCGGATCCC
>NW_022166773.1:0-1363 GCF_008728515.1 Papio anubis | reverse complement strand
CATTGTGATTTTGATTTGCATTTCTCTAATGACCAGTGATGATGAGCTTCCTTTCATATGTTTGTTGGCTGTACAAATGTCTTCTTTTGAGAAGTGTCTGTTCATATCCTTCATTTACTTATTAATAGGATTGTTTGTTTTCTTCTTGTAAATTTGTTTAAGTTCCTTGTAGATTCTGGATATTAGCCCTTTGTCAGATGGATAGATTGCAAAAATTTGCTCCCATTCTGTAAGTTGCCTGTTCACTCTGATGATAGTTTCTTTTTCTGTGCAGAAGCTCTTTAGTTTAATTAGATCCCATTTGTCAATTTTGACTTTTGTTGCCATTGCTTTTAGTGTTTTAGTCATGAAGTCTTTGCCCATGCCTATGTCCTGAATGGTATTGCCTAGGTTTTCTTCTAGGGTTTTTTATGGTTTTAGATTTTCAGTTTAAGTCGTTAATCCATCTTGAGTTAATTTTTGCATAAAGTGTAAGGAAGGGGTCCAGGTTCAGTTTTCTGCATATGCTTAGCCAGTTTTTCCAATACCATTTATTAAATAGGGAATCTTTCCCCATTGCTTGCTTTTGTCAGGTTTGTCAAAGATCAGATGGTTGTAGATGTGTGGTGTTATTTCTGAGGCCTTTGTTTTGTTCCATTGGTCTATATATCTGTTTTGGTACCAGTACCATGCTCTTTTCACTACTGTAGCCTTGTAGTATACTTTGAAGTCAGGTAACGTGATGCCTCCAGCTTTGTTATTTTTGCTTAGGATTGTCTTGGCTATACGGGACTGTTTTTGGTTCTGTATAAAATTTAAAGTAATTTTTTCTAATTCTGTGAAGAAACTCAATGGTAGCTTGATGGGAACAGCATTGATTTTGTAAATTACTTTGGGCAATATGGACATTTTCGTGATATTGATTCTTCCTATTCATGAGCATGCAATGTTCTTCCATTTGTCTATGTCCTCCCTTATTTCTTTGAGCAGTGGATTGTAGTTCTCCTTGAAGAGGTCCTTCACATCCCCTGTGAGTTGTATTTTTAAATATTTTATTCTCTTTGTAGCAATTGTGAATAGGAGTTTAGTCATGATTTGGCTGTCTGCTATTCTATTATTGGTGTATAAGAATGCTTGTGATTTTTGCATATTGATTTTATACCCTGAGACTTTGCTTAAGTTGCTTATCAATTTAAGGAGATTTTGGGCTGAGATAATTGGGTTTTCTAAATGTACAATAATGTCATCTGCAAACAGACACAATTTTACTTCCTCTCTTCCTATTTGAATACCCTTTATTTCCTTTTCTTGCCTGTTTGCCCTAGCCAGAACTTCCAATATGATGTTGAATAGGAGTGGTGAGAGAGTGCATCCTTGTCTTGTG
>NW_022166772.1:0-1363 GCF_008728515.1 Papio anubis | reverse complement strand
TTACATTCACAGCCAGGCGTGGTAGCTCACGCCTGTAATCCCAGCACGTTGGGAGGCCAAGGTGGGCGGATCACCTGAGGTCAGGAGTTTGAAATCAGCCTGACAAACATGGTGAAACCCCGTGTCTACTAAAAATACAAAAATTAGCTGTGCATGGTGGTGGTAATCCCAGCTACTCAGGAGGCTGAGGCTGCAGAATCACTTGAACCCAGGAGGCAGAGGTTGCAGTGAGCCAAGGTCGCACCATTGCACTCCAGCCTGGGCAACAAAAGCAAAAGAGCAAAACTCCATCTCAAAATATATATGTGTGTGTGTGCGTGTGTGTGTGTTTATGTATATATATACGTATATGTGTATATATATGTATATGCATATATATGTATACGTGTGTATATATATATAGATGTGTGTGTGTACATATACATATATATACCGTCACACAAGACTATACTAAGACTCTACCCTCATTAGCTGTGAAATGCAGAACCAAGTCACTTACAACCGACTTTTGGGTCCTTGCCTAACTCATTTGCAAAATGGAGATGATAAAGCCAACCTCACGGTCTTGGCAATGAGTTTAATTAAGATTATGCCCATAGAAAGATTCCCACAGTTCTGGGGTTTTCTTCAAGCAGATAAATGGAGCTGGGCTAGGACAGTTTTAATCCAAATACAGGCGAGCACAGGAAAATATCAGATGTTCAGCTGTATGCAACATGGCCCACAAGCCTGCACACAGACACCTGAATGCACACATGAAAACATCCACATACTTATATGTAGTCACCCAGTTGTGAATGTGTACACACAAATATGAATATGCAGCATACATCTTGTTTCACACAGACATGCACATCGTAGACACCCCTAAATCATGTGTACACACATGCTGTATGCAGAGACACACACAAAAATTGGCAAGCATTGAGAAACCGTGGCACACCCCGTCAGGCACACACACACATGTGCATGTGTAGACATAAGTTGGAATGGATATCCATTATCAAACACAAACATACACCCCACAAAGCCTAGTGCACACATAAATTCATGTATCAACAGGGACATACTGAAACATACATGCACATAGACACTACAAGCATGCACCCAGAATGACACACAGACAGTTGTATAAATGAGGAAAACATGGCAAAGGAGAAAGAGAAAAATAGAAAGACAGGATCCAAGACAGACAGGTGGGCAAAGTCCTGTGCAGGGCTCCAGGGCCAACCAGAATGACCTGAGAGTCTAATGCTGGCCTGTCCTTCTGCAGACACTGCCGAACTCAGCACCACGCTCCAGGAGGCCATGAAGGGTTAATTTCCTATTCACAGCTCCATGGGGTAAATCTTGGCTGTGCTGA
>NW_022166771.1:0-1364 GCF_008728515.1 Papio anubis | reverse complement strand
GTTTTAGTATGCTTGCACCTTTTTATTGATAGTCAGATAAGATGTACTGTATAAAAGGAACTTCTGTGAATAGGCGTTTAGTAACGTGGCAGTGAGGTGTGGGGCTGGGAAGAATCCTATAGTCTTATGATTAGTTCTCTGTTTTTCAGTAAGTCTCTGCTTCTGGGCTATGACTTTCACAAGTGCTTCTCCATTTTTTTCTTCTTTTTCTCTCATTCCATATGCAAGGCTGAAGTAGGCTGGACCTGGGTATTGCCCTTTTCTCTGGTAAGTTATACTCTGGCATAACTCCAGCAGGTTTGGCTCTGGTTAACTGTATCAGTCAGAGTTCTCTAGAGGGACAGAACTAATAGGATAGATGTATATTATGAAAGGAAGTTTATTTAGAATTGTCTCGCACAATCACAAGGTGAAATCCCCAACTGACCATCTGCAAACTGAGAAGCGAGGAAGCCAGTCTGAGTCTTAAAACCTCAAAAGTAGGGAAGCTGACAGTGTAGCCTTCAATCTGCGGCCAAAGGTTTGAGAGCCCTGGCAAATCATTGGTGTGGGTCCAAGAGTCCAAAATCTGGAGAACTTGTAGTCTGATGTTCCAAGGCAGGAAGTATCTAGCACAGAACAAAGATGGAGGCTGGAACACTCAGCACATCTACTCCTTCCGACTTCTTCTGCCTGCTTTATTCTAGCCACCCTGGCAGCTGATTAGATGGTGCCCACCCAGATCGAGGGTGGGTCTGCCTCTCCCAGTCCACTGACTCAAATGTTAACCTCCTTTGGCAACACCCTCACAGAGACACTCAGGAACAATATTTTGCATCCTTCAATTCAATCAAGTTGACAATATTAACCATCACAAGTCCACCCCTTGAAAACTTGAACCCATACACATCTCCAGAAATCATATATAATCTTCAAATAAAAACAATAGTAAGGTCATAATTATGCCTGACTTAATATGGCTATCCTTCGTACAACCAGAAACACACTAATCTTTAACCTAAATGCTATTACATAAAGTTAACAAACACTTAAATACTGATATGAAGTCAGTAAACATTATGCCACATGATAAAGAAAAAGAATGAAATAAAATGAAGATATTTTCTTACTACAAGTGTATACATGCACAAACATGTTCTTAACAAAATAAGGAGGAAATACTCATCACAATTACAGTCCTTGTTTCTGCAACTGGCCATGTGGTTATAACTAGTATTGATGACTACCTTCTTCTACTACTCATTCTGTATCCCCTTTGTTTTTAGTAAGCACTTCAGTGGGTCACGGATTTTTTTTACCTGGTGAGATGAAGCAAATCTTCATTCCTGAAGAGTCTGGACCATTAGTAGGTCCTGTCTGGATTG
>NW_022166770.1:0-1364 GCF_008728515.1 Papio anubis | reverse complement strand
AAACAAAAACCAAACCTTTAATGGCTTGCTATATATATAAGTAAATTGAGAGAGACAGAATGTAAGGATATACTTGTACAATATTTTTTGTGTAATTATTTACACACTACAATTTTTTCAGCTATAAAAAGTTGAGGCCAGGCATGGTGGCTCGCACCTGTAATTCCAACATTTTGAGAAGCCAAGACGGGTGGGTCAACTGAGGTCAGGAGTTTGAGACCAGCCTGGCCAACACAGTGAAAGCCCATCTCTACTAAAAATAAATAAATAAATAAATAAAAATAAAAAATTTGCTGGGTGTGGTGGCAGGCACCTGTAGTCTCACTTACTCAGGAGGCTGAGGCAGGAGAACTGCTTGAGCCCAGGAGGCAGAGGTTGCAGCGAGCCGAGATTGCACCATTGCACTCCAGCCTGGGCAGTAAGAGTGAAACTCTGTCTCAGAAAAACAAAACAAAACAAAACAAAGTAGATACATGTGTGTCTTTAATTATTGTTAGGCACTTTTTTGGTTACAGCAGTTTTTGGTTTTTAGATACTGGTATCTAAATCTAAATACTAGAGGTTAGATCTAATTTTTTCCGGTTATAATAAGAAATTATATGATTGACTAAGGGACAGATGCCTGTTCTGTTACAGAAATCATTACAAGCATCATCTTAAAACTACAAGAAATGCATCTATAGGTGCATTTTTAGGTTAGTCATCATACAATCTTCTAGTGCATCTGTAACTAGTGCAAGAAGACACTCTAGACTAACTTTGTTTAATAATATATTATCATTAACTACTACATAAAGTTCTTATTTATGTAATTTTTAAAGCCAAAAATGAGCAGGTAAAATAAGGATGAGGATTCCTAATAAAGATATTATTTATTAGGAATATAGCATTCAAGAAGGATTCTTTAGATTTTAGAAAGATTTAATGGGCATCAGAGATTTAGTGTCATTTGATTTTTTAATAAAAATCTTCACGAAAGTTGATATTACTGGTTTATTTTTCTCATTGCAATTTCTTCATACTAACATTAAAAATAAAGTCTCCAGAAATATTTGATATAGGCTTTCTTCCCCACATTGCTTGGATGATGCATATTTGTTTTCATGCTAAGATATTGGAAGAGCTTTAGAATTGAGAACTGCCTGTAGTTTCTTTACTCCTCTCTCTGACTCTTCACCTTCTTTACAATTTTCTATCATCTTTAGGGAAGGATTTTATTACTTTTATAATAACCTGCTATCTATGGCCACTAGACATCTCTGTCAGCTTCTCTTTTACCTTCTTCTCAGCATGAAAAATATTTATCCTTTCTGATGCTTTCCTGATCAGTCTCCAGCTTGCTTTTTCTTTTTTTTTTTTTTTTT
>NW_022166769.1:0-1364 GCF_008728515.1 Papio anubis | reverse complement strand
CCGTATTTTCCTGGCTTTATCTCAGTAAAATCTACTTCCCAGTAGATACCGGGCCTGGTTCCCCTGAGCCTTGTTCCCGTTGCAGCCTGGGATTCGGGGTAAGCGTTGTTAAGCTGGCAGACTTTGCAACTTGTCACGATGTTGCTGGCCATCTCGGCTGTATGTCTGAATTTGAGTTTAGAGCGTCTGATCAGGTCTATCATCCGCCGAGCACCCAGGTGGGTGGTTCGGTGGATGTGTTCTAACACTTGTTGTCCTAATTTTTCTGGTAGGATGGTTTGGTCATTAGTATCAGTCCACCACCCATTCTGCATCTGTTTTAGGGGAAGCTTGTCAATCCACTGGAGATCTTGTTCTGAATAATCAGGGAAATATGGCAAGTCCCGGGGGCCCGGGTCAGGGAGCTGGAGTGCAAGGAGTTGGCTGGGAGCCTTCACCACCTTTCTTGCAGTTTGGTCCGCCAGAAAGTTGCCTTGAGCAGTTGGAGTAGTTAATTTCTGATGCCCTGGGCAATGCACAATGGCTAACTTTTCTGGCCTCCATAGGGCTGTTAGCAGGACTAGGATTTCTTGCTTGTTCTTTATCTCTTTTCCTTCAGCCGTCAGTAACCCCCGCTCCCTGTAAATGGCCCCATGTATATGCGCCGTTGCAAAAGCATATCGGCTGTCTGTATATACCGTCAGCTTTTTCCCCGCCCCTAAGGTAAGAGCTTGGGTGAGCGCTATCAGTTCGGCCTTCTGGGCCGATGTCCCCGGGGGCAGGGGTTCCGCCCAGATTACCTCAGTCTCTGAAGTCACTGCCGCTCCAGCGTACCTCTGGCCCTGATGCATGAAGCTGCTCCCATCAGTGAACCAGACGAGGTCGGCGTCAGGAAGTGGGCGGTCCTGCAGGTCTTCTCGAACTCCGTGCACCTGAGCTAGTATCTCAGTGCAGTCATGGAGTGGGGCGTCCAGGTCCGGGTTGGGCAGCAGCGAGGCAGGGTTTAAGGTCGTTGGGGGCAGGAATGTTATCCTGAGAGGATTTAGTAGTAGTCCTTGGTAGTGGGTGAGTCGGGCGTTACTCATCCATTGATTAGATGGCTGTTTGAGTACACCTTCGATGGCATGTGGAGTAACGACCCGCAATTCTTGCCCCATGACAAGTTTATCAGCATCCTGCACCATCAGAGCCGTGGCTGCAATCATTCAGAGACAAGGGGGCCACCCGGCGGCCACTGGGTCTAACTTCTTTGACAGGTAGGCAACTGGCCTCCGCCAGGGGCCTAAGTTCTGAGTTATTACCGCCTTGGCGACACCTTTATTCTCATCTACGTATAAATGGAAGGGCTTGGTAATATCAGGTAGTCCCAGTGCAGGCGCGGAGAG
>NW_022166768.1:0-1364 GCF_008728515.1 Papio anubis | reverse complement strand
GCCTTCAGCTGTTCCACTTCCCTTCATGACCATGGAAGCATTCATACCGGAGAGAGACCCTATGAATGTAAACAATGTGGCAAAGCCTTTAGTCGTTTGAGTTCCCTTTGTAACCATAGAAGTACTCATACTGGAGAGAAACCCTATGAATGTAAACAATGTGACAAAGCCTTCAGTTGCCTCAGTTCGCTTCACCTCCATGAAAGAATTCATACTGGAGAAAAACCCTATGAATGTAAGAGATGCGGTAAAGCCTACATACTCGTTCCAGTTAACTTATGCGCCACTAAAGAAGTCATGATATAGAGGTTGGGTGTAGTGACTCAGCCTATAATCCCAGCACTTTGGGAGGCCAAGGAGTGTGTATTGCTTGAGCCCAGGAGTTCATAACCAGCCTGAATTAAAACAATGTGAAACAACCTGGGCATCGTGGTGAAACCGTCTCTACAAAAAATGAAATAATGCCGGGCCTGGTGGCTCACGCCAGCTACTCGGGAGGCTGAGGCAGGAGAATGGCGTGAACCCGGGAGGCGGAGCTTGCAATGAGCCGAGATCGCACCGCTGCGCTCCAGCTTGGTCGACAGACGCAGACTCCGTCTCAAAACAAAAACAAAGAAAATAATTAGCTGGGCATGGTGGCACATTTCAGTTGTCTTAGTTCTTTTTCAAGGACATAAAAGGCCACAGGGGGTTGGGGGGAAGCCCTGTGCATGCGGATCACAAGGTCAGGAGATCGAGACCATCCTGGCCAACATGGTGAAACCTCGTCTCTACTAAAAATATAAAAATAGCTGGGTGTGGTAGCATATGCTTGTAATCCCAGCTACTCAGGAGGCTGAGGCAGGAGAATCACTTGAACCCAGGAGGCGGAGGTTGCAGGGAGCCGAGATTGTGCCACTGCACTCCAGCCTGGCGACAGAGTGAGACTCCATCTCAAAAATAAATAAATAAATAAAGTCCCTTGAATGTAAGAAATGTGGTAAAACATTTACTCTTTCCCATTCCCTCATAAACATGAAAGAGCTCACACTGCAGAGAAACCTTAAGAATGTAGGAAATGTGGTCAAGCCTTCAGATTTTCCTGAAGATTTGGGAGGGCTCAAAGTGGAGAAAAGGCTTTTGAATTTAAATTTATGGTAAGGCCTTCGGTTGTATTAGTTCCATTTGAAGACATCAGCTCATTCCTGAGAAAAACCCTATGAATGTCCAGAATGTTTGAGTGCTTCATTTCTCTCATACCCACTCAAGGACATATGAAAATGCACGCTGTAGCTGGCTGGACCTTGTAAATACAAGAATGTACACAGGATTAAAACTCTAACAGTTTAGAAACTGCAAGAATATTTTCAGTTTTAACATTTACT
>NW_022166767.1:0-1364 GCF_008728515.1 Papio anubis | reverse complement strand
CCCCCAAATAAAATGTGACTCTACTCCACTGATGTGACTGATTTGGGGCAAATCTTGTAATATTTCTTTCATCATTGAATCGTAGTTAAGAGGCATCATGAGGACGACCAACTGTGCTCTGGATTGGCATTCAGAGCTGTACCTTCTTCCTACTGCTGTAGCAATACCCCTCCTGCTGAATATAGGTTTCTGGGCTCAGTAGGCATGGAGGCAGAGCTCACAAAATAATAGCAACAAAATAAAAGCAACACAGATTGTAGTCATCTGTTGATCAAAACTCCATTAGGTGTTTCTCCATACATAAATCACACATATTAACTAGAAGTGCTTTGTACAGAACCTATGACTACGTTCACTCAACTGTAGTGAAACATCTGCCCGTGCACAGCCAATACTAATTGCTCTTTCAACTTGAAAGCCACTTCCACTGTGCAGTGTCCCTCAGTGTCACTTGATGAATGCATTTTGCCAAAAGCACATTGAGCCCTCCTTCTGATCATAACATTAGTCAATACCTTTGTAGCTGGTTTTAGAAGCGTCTCATAAATAGTGCCACTCATACCAATTTTGCTCCAAGAAGCACATTTGTGTGAATCTTCAGGTAGAGAAGAGGGTCTCCAGATGCGAAGCAGAAACTAAGAAGCGGCCAGGCTCGGTGGCTCACACCTGTAATTGCATCACTTTGGGGGACTGAGGCAGGAGGATGGCTTGAGTCCACAAGTTCAAGACCAGCCTGGGCAACATAGTGAGACCCCATCTCTACAAAAAATAAAAATATTAGCCAGGCATGGTGGTGCACACCTGTAGCCCCAGCTACTTGGGAGGCTGAAGTAGGAGGATCACTTAAGCCTGGGAGGTTGAGGATGCAGTGAGCTGTGATTGCACTACACCACTCCAGCCTAGGTGACACAGAGAGACCGTCTCTCAAAAAAAATTAACTAAGGGCTGGGCACAGTGGCTGTAATCCCAGCACTTTGGGAGGCTGAGGCAGGTGGATCACCTGAGGTCAGGAGTTTGTGATCAGCCTGGTCAACATGGTAAAACCCCTTCTCTACTAAAAATACAAAAAATTAGCCAGGCATGATGGCATGCGCTTGTAGTCCCAGCTACTTGGGAGCCTGAGGTACGAGAATCGCTTGAACCCAGGAGGCAGAGGTTGCAGTAAGCCGAGATCGCGCCACTGCACTTCAGTGTGGGCAAGAGAATGAGACTCCATCTCAAAAAAAAAAACAAAAAAAAACAAAAAAGACTAAGAAGTCAAGTGTTCAGGAATTGAGGAAGAATGTTCTGTCTCCCTTTTGGTTTAGACCAGTAGTCAATTGCCATACTTCAGAGTCACTGGAAAAACTTGAAAAAAAAAAAAA
>NW_022166766.1:0-1365 GCF_008728515.1 Papio anubis | reverse complement strand
GTGGTCCGCCTGCCTTGGCCTCCCAAAGTGCTGGGATTACAGGCGTGAGCCACTGTGACCGGCGATATTTTGTATTTTTGATAGAGATGGGGTTTTGCCATGTTGGCTAGGCTGATCTTGAACTCCTGACCTCAAGTGATCTACCCGCCTTGGCCTCCCAAAGTGCTGGAATTACAGCGTGAGCCACTGAGCCCGGCCCTATTTCATCCACTTTTTAATGGAGTTGTTGTTTTTCTCTTTGGTTTTTTTTTTTTTTTTTTTTTTGAGATGGAGTCTTGCTCTTTCGCACGCAGGCTGGACTGCAGTGGCACGATCTTGGCTCACTGTAACCTCCGCCTCCTGAGTTCAAGCGATTCTCCTGCCTCAGCTTCCCCAGTAGCTGGGATTACAGGTATGTGCCACCACGGCCGGCTAATTTTTGTACTTTTAGTAGGACAGGGTTTCGCCATGTTGGCCAGGCTGGTCTTAAACTCCTGACCGCAAGTGATCCAATCGCCTCAACCTCCAAAGTGCTAGAGTTACAGGCATGAGCCACCGCGCACAGCCGGAGTTGTTGTTTTTCTATAGTAAATTTGTTTAAGTTCTTATAGATGCTAGACATTAGACCTTTGATAGATGCATAGGTTGCAAAAATTTTCTCCCATACTGTATGTTGCCTGTTTACTCTGTCGATAGTTTATTTTGCTGTGCAGAGGTCTTTAATTTTTTTTTTCTTTTCTTTTGAGATGGAGTCTCGCCAAGATTGCACCACTGCAATCCAGCCTGGGTGACAGAAAGATTTGGTCTCAAAAAAAAAAAAAAAAAAATTAAAGACTACCTAAGAGACATTACAACATTTTTCAAACATTACCTTCAAATAAAGAGTGTTCTTCCTACATAATTATACAGATTCAAAATATAAGTAGATTGTGAATTTAAGATTATTTTCCTGACTACTCACCTAGACAGAATAGAATAATCATCGAAAACCATGAAAAGAGTATGTCATAAACGAAGTAGTCGCAACATAGATGAAAAACACATAGATATTTCTATAGATGACATATGGCTAATTCATATATAAATTAAGCATCACATTGTTTAAAATTGTAGTTGAAAATTATCATTCAATTCATAATATCAAGCTTTGAAAGCAAAAATACAATTAACTGATCTAAAAAAAAATACCCCCTCAAAAAGAAACACTAATGTACAAATAAAAATAAGAGAGATTTTATTTTATTTATTTTTTTGAGACGGAGTCTGGCTGTTATAACCCATGCTGGAGTGCAATGGCCTGATCTTGGCTCACTGCAACCTCAGACTACCGAGTTCAAGCGATTCTCCTGCCTCAGCCTCCCGAGTAGCTGGGATTACCGGCACCCA